>NC_084587.1:6597429-6713797 GCF_033807715.1 Cololabis saira | reverse complement strand
CCTACCTCCTAGTCACTCATCCTTCGTGAATTAAAACTCTCCTCTCAGCATAAAAGGTGTCTCATTAAACGTATTCACAGAGGGAAGCTGTATCTTTCTCTCTTTTCTGTTTTCAGTCCTGTTTCTTGCAGCCCTGACTGTCATTTCTGCTGTTTCGTTCCTCTGCGTCTGCACACACTTGTCAACCGTCGCTTCACAACCGGGAGGAAGTAGATTCTCTCTCTCCGTCCTGACAGACGCGGTAAATACACAAGACTTCAAAGCTGGTGAAACGCCACCCAGCTGGGTGGGATTATTTCTAGAAATACAGTTTTTAACTTCCCCGTGGAGACTGAAAATACGTCATGAGTATTTTTAGGGAATCTGAAGTTGCATCTTTTATTGCTAATTCTGTCGGAGCCCAGGAAGCTCCTTCAGAGCGTCTCTGCATCCCTGGATAATAAACGCTTGAAACGTCAGGCAGGTTAGAGAACAAGGGGACGGTGCTGGTCGTGCAAAAGTCATTATTTGAACGGATGCCAAAGCGATCGTGTCATCAAACAGAGAATGAGATGGGAGCAGATCTTCCAGAGGACAGATGAGGACAGAGAGAAGAAGAGGGCAAACAATGGCTGGCGTTTATTTGTCATCCCGCGCTCTGATTGGCGGAGACGGCGTCAGCTGACTTTAACGACACATGTGCGTCAGCAGACGGCTCTTCTTCCTCTGTTTGACTAAAGTCTCATCAGCTGGTGTGAAGGTGTCGTCTCAGTCGGATTATGGTTTCTTTGAACAAGAAAGCTCGGATCTCACGCCGCTTCTCGTCCTCTTCATGCTCTAAACCCGCTCTTTGATTGGTCCTCATTAGTGATGCACTGAAATGAAAATTTGTGGCCGAAACCGAAAATAATAATAAACACTTGGCCGAATACCGAACAATACCGAACATGGTTCTTCACAGTTTTTCATTTATTTTGCCAATTTTTTCACCATTTCATAAATCAAATAAATTTGATTTAGGCATGCTTTTCAAAGAAAAAAATCTTTTACAAAATTACAAGGTAGAAAATATTTAATGAACATAAAAAACTGAACATTTTTTAATTTCCCAGCATTATGTTGTTTTGGTTCCACCTCCTGGTGAATGTTAGGTAAAATTCTTATGTGGTAACTTTTTGGTTGGCCAACGATTTATGTTTGTGGTGCAACCGTTACAGGAACAGCCAGTCTATTTCCTTATATTACAACGCCGTTATTAATTGTTCGTTTTTTTCCCACTTATTCCACCGAACACCGAAAGTGTTTTTTTTTGCCATTTTCAGCCGAACAATTTCGGTTACCGAACAATCGGTGCATCACTAGTCCTCATCCCACAGGACTGTTTTTGGGGGCTGCAGAAAACGACATCACCAACTCCTCACCGACTGAAGCAGTTAGCCGTTCCTATCGAAGCAGCTGTTTCCGTGCAGCAGCGTCGGACCTACAAACGTGCACTTCTTCTCTTCAGATAATTTTATGATTTTGATCTAGGGCTGTTCGATTTTGCCCAAAAATAAAATCTCGATTTTTTTCTCTCAAAATCCGATTTACGATTACGATTATTTTGTGAATTGACAAAAGGCAAAGAAATGATTTCAAATATACTGTTTTTTTATTGAACATTTGCCCCATTGGGCTTTAAGTGCAAACTTTGCTCTTATTAAACCAAAAATGAATGAATAAAGTGCAAAACTCTGTAAAATAAGTTGAAAAAAAGTTTTAAAAAATATAATAAAATATAAAGTTTTATCTCTGAAAAAAAAAATCAGCAAATCAGCACTTGCAAACATTTAGTAAGTTATATTTCCAATTAAATAAAACAAGACATTTTCTAATTAAACTAAACTGGGTCTTTGCATGCTAAATAAAAAAAAAAAGTGAAAAATCGATTTTACGAGTTTCACGTTTTAACATCGTTCTAATTACATAATCGCGATTACGATTTAAAATCGATTAATCGAACAGCCCTATTTTGATCCTTTCTAAATATCTTCTGTATTTCTTGTCACACCTCTGCAGCCAACATCGCTTGTAGGGCTGGGGATCGATTCAAATGAATAGAATCAATTTTGATTCTTAAGATTCAGAATCGATTATCACGGTTTGATTTGATCTGATATGGATTTGGGTTAGTGTTATTAAAAATGCTTTTTGACGGCTTGGACAGGAGATCTCGGTTCCTGATTGGTTGTATTATCGCAATGCTTCACTTCCGTTTGGCATGTCTTGCTAATCGCTTTGCTTTCGTCCAGCTCACCTTTCTTCCCGTCGTTTCTGAACCGAAATAGAACCAGATACGAGATTTAAACCTTTCAGGAGTTTTCAAACCCGGCGCTTTGTTAACGCTACCGCTACTCTTCGACGATAGTTTCACACCGGGCTTAAATGACGTGACTACTGGGATTAAAGTTCACCGGGTGAAAATCTTTAGACTTACAAATTGATTTTCAGGAATTACATTTTAGGAATCGATTAAGAATCGGATAATGTATTTGTTCAACACAGGCCTGATCACATGTGATGACCGGCGGAGCTGCGTGCGTGCGTGCGTGCGTGCGTGTGTGTGTTCGTGTGTGTTTCATGTGTGGGCGGTCAGGCAGCAGAGCAGTGACCTTTGTAAAACGCATCTGAGCCTCTAACACATGTTCAACAGCAGGAGACATGAGGTGCCTCACTTACAGTTGATAACACGCACGCACGCACGCACGCACGCACGCACGCACGCACGCACGCACGCACGCACGCACGCACACACTAGCAGAAGTAAAAGCAGTTAAACTCCCAGACATCTGTAGAAGAGCATAATTGTTAAATGCAACAAGATAATCTGCAAACTCAATATCCGTTTTGTGCTTCAGGATCTTCCTTATTAATTGTTGTCAATTCTTCCTTGTGTTTAATCAACATTTGCAAGAATATAACGGGATAAAAGGACAGTTTTGTTCACCCCCGTCACGTAAACTGCACTTACTCTACGGAAATGTGAGAAAACACAAACTAAGTGTTTGATAAAACAACGGAAACCTTCTGTCTGACCGGCTGAGAAGCAGGACTGACTCTGACTCTCAGTCCGTCCAGTCGCCCTGACCCCCTAACCTTGACCCCTAACCCAGACCCCTAACCGTTACTCTGACCCCCTAATCCCCTAATCCTGACCTTAACCCTAACCCTGATCCCTAACTTCAATCCTAACCCAGCTTGGATTAGGAGGCTTGGAAGCAACGCATTTCCGGTTTCCGGTTTGAAGCAGTCGTGAACTTTCAGCGCTCTTTTCTTCGTGTATGTGTGAATTTTTTATTTATTTATTTTTTTTTTTGGCACAATAGTTGTCCTTATCTCTTTGATTCACTGTGACCGGAAAAAGCTGGATAAACCATTCAGGAAAAGATCGCTAACTAGCGATCACGACGGCGTCACGGTGACGGCGTGTGCTCTGCGTTGGTTTGAAGCAGAACCATAATTCAGGCTTTAGCCCCGTCCTGGTCCGTCTCACCTCCTCCGCCCTTCCAGCCCCAGGCTCCCCCTTCCCTCCTCTTCCTCCTCCTCTTCCTCTTCTTCTTCTCCTGGCAATGACAAGCGCCCCCTCAGTGGTGGCCAGTTCCCGTCTCCAGCTCCAGACTCAGACTCCCTCTCGGCGGCAGAGCCAGTCGTTTCTGCCAGCAGGAGCAAAAGCAGCTGCTGAAGAGAAGCCAGCCGCTTCCCCCAGGAGCCCTCGAGTCCCCGAGTCCTCGTCCTCCTCCTCATCGTCCTCTTGCTCCTCTGCCTCCACGAGCACCGGCGGCGTTACTCGCTTGAGTTCTGCTCATAGTTCTTCTTTGTGCAGACGATTTTATTTAAAAGTGTCATTCCATTTGATTGGGTCACTGTTGGATCCTGTATCCTGCACCAGATTCACCCGAGGGCCCTGATCAAGGGATGACCCCACCTTTCCCCCGTAATGAGCTACGACCCTGTACAAGGTCAAGCAAGTGCAGAAAATGAATGAATGATTACTAGTTAAGTTAATCAAATAGTGATGAAAAGACTCTGCGAGGCTGGCTAGGAACTGCTTTGTTCGACTCTGGTCATTTCCAAGGTTTTTAACAGCGTAAGGGCTTGATGGTCTCACAGCGTCACATTTTTCAATTTCTGGCCGCTGACTGACGACTCTGCAGCATTATTGACTCTCAGAATTATTAAATGGCTCTTATTTAGCTCTCAGCTTTTAAATTTTGCATGAGGTTGTTTGAATGATGCGCTAAATATAAATTAAAGACATTAAAGATTCGTTCGTTCGTTCGTTTATTTATTTCGAACATGTATTAAAAAAAAACAAGAAAAAAGACAAGAGAAACAAATACAGGTGGGCATTCCGCCACATAAGGAAAAAAAAAAACACATCAAAATACATATTTCAGTTACATGTTCGAAAAGGAGTGGGAGGAAGTATAAACTTATTTAATCCCATTCCCTTTCCACAACTAAACATAAATTATATACATATTTAAGTTTTATACTATACACTAATTTGTATAAATAAATATATATAATTTTTACAAAAATAGCCTGTTTAATACCAAATGTAAGCTCTATCATAAATATAATATACAGTAACTATGATATAAATATAATATGACTATGATATAAATATAATACGTATATCTATACAAACATACAAACGAAATAGCAAAACACACACAGCTGCTGATCTTTAAACACAGTCTTCATTTTTATACCTCAAATAAACTGTCTTTATATTTCTTCTTAAATTGTTTTATGTTTTTACATTCGTTTGAAGATGTAAACTTCATTCAAAAATACATATTTTAATAAGCTTTACTGCGCCTGCAGAGATAGGAAGGGAGGGAGATGTTTCACTCTGTTGAAAAACCCACGTGGTGACGATAGCTACCGTATTATCAGCAGAGATAGGAAGGGAGGAGATGCCTTACTCTGTTCATTTTTTTGCTGACAATAGTCGACAATTATGCCGTTTTTATCATCGACTAGTTTTGACCTGCTTTGTTTGGGACTTTCTCGTCTTTTCAAAGCCTTAACCGCTCCTGAAGGTCCAGTAGCACCGATCACATTCAGGTTGTTGTTACTACCGTCTCATGTTGGGATTAATACTGTATTTATCCAACCGTTCACAGATTAAACGGATCCTACATCCCTTCATCTGTCTATTTACGGGTTTGGGATGACGGCTTATTATTAAAACGATAGCTTCACCACATGTCTGTGTTTCCTGTAACCAGTGTGTCTGAGATTCAAGATTCAAGACAACTTTATTTATCCCTTGAAGGGCAATTTGATTCGGCAGCTCACACTGTATTCCCTGTTGCTGGGCAGCTTTTCCTTCCATAAACATGATTTCCAACACTATTTCTGCTCACAAAGCATCTGGAAGGTGAATCAGGTCACATTTTTAAAAAGAATTGTACTTGTTTCTGTATTTGTTTTCATTTTTGCGTTAAGTAGACAGATGTGAGGATTCCTCAGTCGCACGCCACACCGTTTCCTGATTTCCTCTGAGCATCTGCTCACATCTTTGTTTACTTTCTCCTGTTTTTTTTAAATTCTTCTTCTTTCTAAACCTCTCTTTTGATCAGCGTAGATTGCTGCCCCTCTGAGCTGCCTTTGATCGCTCGCTCGGCGTTTGCCACGAGAAACACGCGGCTCTCGGTGGGAGCGGATCCCCGCCAGCTGTGCTGCACATCCACTTGGAAAAGCCTTTCAAAGGCAACGTGCTCTTTATATTCAGTCGCTGTTGTTCCCGTTTTTGTATTTTTTTACGCCGACGGCAACGGTGGCGGCATCAAACAAAAGTTTAGCGCCCGCCGACCCAGCCGGCCGTCTCATTTTCCCTCCTCGCCTTGTTTTTCGGGGATATTTTGCATCTATTTAGTAGCATGAAAATGTTTTTCCTATTAGCATTTCAGGAAGGTTAATTGAGGCCAGCTTTGTTTATGCTGCTTTTTTATTTTAATCATTGATTCAAAAGCTGATACACTTGTAGTTTCTGTTGATAAAGATATGGTAATCCCTGTAATAACATTTCCTCCTTTTACTCCACGGATTCCTCAGCATCTGAATTTGGCCGCAGGCTGAATTCGTAGGAGGAAAAGCGTGACGTCTTAAGCATTTAGATTTAAGGACTAAAGTAGGGCTGGGGATCGATTCAAATGTCAAGAATCAATTCCAATTCTTAAGATGTTTTTTGAGCTGTTGCATGAATTATATGACTGTAGTTCTGCAACATATTACTACTAGTATTATATTGAGATTAAACAGCAAGTATTGGCAGCTAATGATGCTGTAAGGACCAATCAGCTCCCAGAATGCTGATAGAACTGCTTTCAGAAACATCGTGGGGCAGAATTACCAAACAGATCCAGGGAGGAAACAGAGACGGATGAAATCGGTTTTATTTTTTCCCACATTCTGTTTTTATTTGTTCCATTTTCGGTCTATTTTGGCTTTTAATTTTTGAGCATTTGGGTTTTAGCATTTTTTGCAAATGTAACCCCAAGACAGTATATAAAGTAATGAAATATAGACAATTTATGCAATTATCACTGAAAACTTTAATGTTTTCATACCTTTAAACATATTTAAAGGTAAAAACATGGCACCAGTTATTCTCGTGTCCAACAAAACATTCCTTTTTTGGGGATAAACAAAAAAATAACCAAAAGTTGTAATGTAATGATGAAAAAAAAATACATAAATAAATAAATAAAAAATTTAAAAGAAAAAAAAAACAAAAAAAATCGATCTTTAGACATCAATCAATCAATCAATCAAGTTTTATTTATATAGCACCTTTCGTCCAGGTACATGAAATACAAGGTGCTTTGACATTTTGATTGAAAAATAAGCATAATAAACAAATACAAACTGGGAGACCAAAAAGATAAAAACTGGGAGACCAATGCACCCTGACATACAATATAAAATATATAAAATGTATAAAAAGATAAAGGTTCAAGGATTAAGGCTAAAAAAAAAAAATCAGTCCACAACAATAAAAATAATAAAAACATTATAAGAGATAGATAAATAAATAAAACAGATACCTTTAAAAAAATTTTAACGGAATAAAACTAAAACTATAAAATGTGATGCTACATAAAAGCCAGACCAAAGAGATAAGTTTTTAGTCTACGTTTAATAACATAACATATGAATTGATTATTAGGAATTAATATGAGAATCGATTTAGAACTGGGAAATGGATTTTTTCAACACAGGCCTAGACTAAAGTACTGGTTGAGATGTCACGGCTGAGTCTATTAACCTATAAAGTCCTGGTCCAGCGTGTTGTCCCGGTCGGCCTTTACCTCGCCTCGTTTCTCCCGACGAAGCGCAGCCGCCGGCGGATTAGCTGCTGGCGGCGTCTCCGCCGCTTCACACGTCTGTTTCTGTCCTGCGGGCTTCCAGCTCCCGCTCCGTCTCGTCTGCTTCAGCTAATAGCCCGGAGCCAAGCAGCCGCCGCGCCGGCCCTGCTATTTACAAACGGGAGAACAGAGAGCCGCGGCTAAAACCCACAACCCTCCTGCTTTATTTACGCCCAAGCGTGGACGATATTGGGAATTAACCGGGTTGATCTGGCGCCAATTCATTTAAAACCTTTGAACTTACAATTACCGCCGGGTCAGAAGCTAAATACATTACTATAGAGTATTAATTATGGTTTTTTTTGTTCACAATCCCGGTATTAACCCTGCAAATAAAGAGACGACCTTGTCTTTGTCTTCTTTACTTAATGCAAATAGATATTTTCCTCTTTTTTAAGCCAGTTTTTCCACCTCCTGGGGCTTTCAGGAACGCGTGATGCCACTTTTCTTTGTTGTGCACGTTGTAAACGGATAAAACGGTTCAATCGTTCGACCCGGTTTTGACCTCTTCAGTTAATCTTTCTCCTTTTTTTAGATTTTAAATAGGAATGAACCGAAACAAAACGCACACAAACATAGAAAATGTGACCTTCTCACCCACGTTTACTGGATCCTTAAAAGCATTTCTTTTGAATAATTTCTGGTTACTGTGTATAAATTTTGGCTTGGAGGGAAAAGTAATCATTTTAAAGGGTAAATCAAATTTTAAAGCTCCCAATAGGCCACGCCCCCCCAGCGTTTGATTGATGTTGATATGTTTCCATATTAGTAATCTGGGGGAAGATTTTTTTTTTTTCATTATGCACTTCCAGAAAAAAGTCGAAATGTCGAAAAAAAAGTTGAAATGTCGAGATTAAAAAGGAAAGAAAAAAAGAGAGGGGAAAAAGGAAAAAACGAAGAAGAGAAAAAAAGAAGAAAAAAAGGAGAAAAAAAAGAAAGAAGAGAAAAAAGGAAAAAAAGAGAAAAAAAGAAGAAAAAAAAGGTCAAACATTTTTGTTTTTAGCATTTTTTTGCAAATGTAACCCCAAGACATTATATAAAGTAATGAAATATAGACAATTTATGCAATTATCACTGAAAACTTGAATGTTTTCATACCTTTTAAACATATTTAAAGGTAAAAACATGGCACCAGTTTTTCTCGTGTCCAACAAAACATTACATTTTTGGGGATAAACAAAAAAATAACCAAAAGTTGTAATGTAATGATGAAAAAAAAAAATACATAAATAAATTTAAAAAAAAAAAAGAAAAACAAAACAAAAAAAAAAACCGCCGGGTCAGAAGCTAAATACATTACTATAGAGTATTAATTATGTTTTTTTTTGTTCACCATCCCAGTATTAACCCTGCAAATAAAGAGACGACCTTGTCTTTGTCTTCTTTACTTAATGCAAATAGATATTTTCCTCTTTTTTAAGCCAGTTTTTCCACCTCCTGAGGCTTTCAGGAACGCGTGATGCCACTTTTCTTTGTTGTGCACGTTGTAAACGGATAAAACGGTTCAATCGTTCGACCCGGTTTTGACCTCCCTCTTAGAAGTTAATCTTTCTCCTTTTTTTAAATTTTAAATAGGAATGAACCGAAACAAAACGCACACAAACATAGAAAATGTGACCTTCTCACCCACGTTTACTGGATCCTTAAAAGCATTTCTTTTGAATAATTTCTGGTTACTGTGTATACATTTTGGCTTAGAGGAAAAAGTAATCATTTTAAAGGGTAAATCAAATTTTAAAGCTCCCAATAGGCCACGCCCCCCCAGCGTTTGATTGATGTTGATATGTTTCCATATTAGTAATCTGGGGGAAGATTTTTTTTTTTTTCATTATGCACTTCGAGAAAAAAGTCGAAATGTCGAAAAAAAAGTTGAAATGTCGAGATTAAAAAGGAAAGAAAAAAAGAGAGGGGAAAAAGGAAAAAACGAAGAAGAGAAAAAAAGAAGAAAAAAAGGAGAAAAAAAAAGAAAGAAGGAAAAAAAGAGAAAAAAAGAAGAAAAAAAAGGTCAAACATTTTTGTTTTTAGCATTTTTTTGCAAATGTAACCCCAAGACATTATATAAAGTAATGAAATATAGACAATTTATGCAATTATCACTGAAAACTTGAATGTTTTCATACCTTTTAAACATATTTAAAGGTAAAAACATGGCACCAGTTTTTCTCGTGTCCAACAAAACATTAAATTTTTGGGGATAAACAAAAAAATAACCAAAAGTTGTAATGTAATGATGAAAAAAAAAAATACATAAATAAATTAAAAAAAATAAATAAAAACAAAACAAAAAAAAAAACCGCCGGGTCAGAAGCTAAATACATTACTATAGAGTATTAATTATGTTTTTTTTTGTTCACCATCCCGGTATTAACCCTGCAAATAAAGAGACGACCTTGTCTTTGTCTTCTTTACTTAGTTCTAATGGATATTTTCCTCTTTTTTAAGCCAGTTTTTCCACCTCCTGAGGCTTTCAGGAACGCGTGATGCCACTTTTCTTTGTTGTGCACGTTGTAAACGGATAAAACGGTTCAATCGTTCGACCCGGTTTTGACCTCTTAAGTTAATCTTTCTCCTTTTTTTTTATTTTAAATAGGAATGAACCGAAACAAAACGCACACAAACATAGAAAATGTGACCTTCTCACCCACGTTTACTGGATCCTTAAAAGCATTTCTTTTGAATAATTTCTGGTTACTGTGTATACATTTTGGCTTAGAGGAAAAAAGTAATAATTTTAAAAAGGTAAATCAAATTTTAAAGCTCCCAATAGGCCACGCCCCCCCAGCGTTTGATTGACAGCCCCGTCTACTCAAGTGCGTTTAGAGAGCACGCTCCCGCGCAACCTCTGCCCTCGCCGCTGCATTTAATTTCCCCGGCAGACAGAGACCCCCTGTGCCCTCTCCATCCCTCCGTCCCTCCGTCTCTCCAGCTGACTGGGGACCATTAAGTGGTCTGGAGCAGCCAGCCGTCGTCCAGACAGACTCCCCGCCAGCAGGTGCTGAGACGGGGGGTCTTTAAGGGCGTTTGCGGGGGTTTCGCAGCACAACAGCTGCTTTGCTGCTGGTCATCAGACGGAGCGTGAAGAGAGTCGAGCGTCGGGTCTCGCTGAAGCACTTGGCCCTTTTCACTCCAGCCTTTTTGAGTTTAAGAGGTTTTCTTTTACGTCATCTGACCATAAAGGCTTTGAAAAAGCTTTAAAATATCTCACATTTAACACCTTTTTACAACCCAGGCCGGCCGCGGGTCCTCAAAAATCTCGTACCCATTTTCCTAAAATAAGGCCTTCAAATGTCTTAATTTGTCTTAAATATAAACCCAAGGGTCTTAATTTTAGAGGGAATTTATCCAGTCATCATTAAAAAGTGAAACTTTGAAAAGGAAAAGTTAATTTAATCGTTTTGACGAGAAATAAACCAGTTTACCAGTTGTTAGATACCTCAGTCAGGGTTGCCAGGTTGGGCGGGTTTCAGCCGAACTGGGCGGGTTGATAACATTTGGGCTGCTTTTCCCAGTTTTTACTAAATATTTAGGAGAAATTATTAACAAAAAAGTTTCCATTACGGCATAAAAAAGTAAAAACATACATTCATTTACTTATGACTTGAAATGTATTCAGCATTTAATAATTATAATGGTTTTTACATAGATAATGTCTAATTTGGGCTGGAATCTGTCAGATCTGGCAACCTTGAGCTCAGCGCTGGATTTCTTAGTCGGCGTCTTGAGACGAGGCAAATATGGGTTAATGTAAATTTAGCGACGAATGGCTTGAAAATTCCGGTTTTATCTGGACATTTTAATATACGTGTTTACCAGTTGTTAGACACGCTTGCTTGACGATGCCTCAGTCAGGGTTGCCAAGTTGGGCGGGTTTCAGCCCAACTGGGCGGTTTGAGAAAATTTTGGCTGCTTTTCCTGGTTTTTACTGAATATTTAGGAGAAATTATTAACAACAAAGTTTCCATTATGGCAGAGAAAAGTAGAAACCTACACGATAAACTCATTGATATTATATTTACTTTAATCTACTCAATTTAATTGTAGTCTTTGTTTGTAGCCTGAACTTTTTTTGGCTTCATTTACTTATGATTTGAAATTTATTCTGCATTAAATAATTTATTGTTTTTAACATAGAGAATGTTTGATTTCGGCTGGAACCTGTCAGATCTGGCAACCTCGAGCTCAGCGCTGGATTTCTTAGTCGGCGTCTCGAGACGAGGCAAGCAAATATGGTAAATTTAGCGACAAATGGCTTGAAAATTCCAGTTTTATCTGGACATTTTGGTCTTTTTAATAAATGTGTTTACCAGTTGTTAGACGCGGTAGCTTGACGATGCCTCAGTCAGGGTTGCCAGGTTGGGCAGGTTGATAAAATTTGGGCTGTTTTTCCTGGTTTTTACTAAATATTTAGCAGAAATTATTAACAACAAAGTTTCCATTATGGCAGAGAAAAGTAGAAACTTTCACAATAAACTCACTGATATTCTATTTCCTTTAATCTACTCAATTTAATTGTAGTCTTTGTTTGGAGCCTGAACTTTTTTTGGCTTTGTTTGCTTATGACATGAAATCTATTCCACATTTATGAATGAATGAATAAAAAATTAATTTGAACATGCTAAAAAAAAAAAAAAAAAAAATATATATATATATATATATATATATATATATATTTTTTTTTTTTTAAATAATTTAATAATTATAACGATTTTAACATAGAAAACATATGATTTGAGCCGGCTTCTTATTATTTCGGCGGGTTTTATATCGCGTTTGGGCTGGAACCTGTCAGATCTGGCAACCCTGACCTCAGCGCTGGATTTCTTAGTCGGCATAGTCTCGAGATAAAGCAAGGAAATATGGGTAAATGTAAATTTAGTGACAAATTGCTCAAAAATTTAAGTTTCCCTGGACATTGGACATCTTTTTGGTCTTAAATTTAGTCTGAAAGTGGTATTAAAATTCTTAAATTTAACTGGATCAAACCTGTAGACAACCTGCAAACACTAAAAGCTCCACGAGTGTCATCTCGGCTATAATGAAGCCACCAAGGTATAGACCCCCTCCCCTCGCACTCAAGCAGCGACACTCGTACCCGCGCGAGTGCCCGACCCCCCCACCCCCCGGTGGCTTCATTAAAGTCTCTGTCAGGGAAACCAGAGAAGTCGCCATGGTCTCCCTCCCATCTCCCTCCCATCTCCTCTCATCTCTCAGAAGTGGTAAACAGACGTGAATGATGAGCGTTTCAACCCCCTCCTCCTCCGAGACCGTCCCCTCCGTTCCTTCGTCTCTCTCTCCCGGAAAAACAAGTACACGCCGTCCTTGACGGGGGGCGTGAGGCGCGGGTCCGTTTGGGGACAAAAGACTAATAAACGTTGCTTCCTGCTCCGGTTTCAGGTGTGCTGCCATCCCATAATCTGCACAGGTGTAACCGGGGTGGGGGGGTTGGTTTGTACCGTGCTGTGTCTCTCGTTTGCTCAGGCTTTCTCTCAACAAACCCCCCCTTCCCCTCCAGAGTCTCCTCCATCTCTCCCACCATCACCCACTCTCATTCTGTCACCCAGCCTTTCCTTTCATCCCCACGGAGGGGGGGGGCGTTTAAATCCTGGCAGATTGCCCGTCTCATTATGAGAAGTTCTTCTTTTGATTGTTCTTCCACTCGGGGAAGCATCACACGGCCTCGCCGCCATCGTCGCCATCGCAGCCTCGCTCTCGTTTCACGACGAATGTCAACGTTTTTTTTTTTTTTTTTTTAAACTTTATCTTTTTTGTATTTTGACATTACAGAATAATTTCTTTTTTTTACATAATATACCGTATTTTCTGGACTATAAGCCGCTACTTTTTTCATAGGTTTTCAACCGTGCGGCTTATACAAAGGTGCGGCTATTCTGTGGATTTTTCTTCCACCGCTAGGGGGAGAGCTAACCGGAATTAGAATAAAAACTAAGACAAAATAAATGCAAAGAAGAAAACACTACTTCTTCTTTAGCAGATAGAAGTAGGTAGAAGCAGATTTCAAACAGATAAATAGATAAATAAATACCGGTTATTTTCTCTTGGTTCTGTCCCGTTTTAATCAGCAAAGTTGCTGCCGTGTTAAAAGACACTGTTAGGAAAGGATCTATTTAGGTACAAACATGTACATCATTTACAGTTCAAAATCCTTCTGTACATGTAGTAAATATCTAATCTAACAACATAAATATATTTGCGGCTTGCATATCTTTTTTTTTAAATAGAGCGGATGCGGCTTATATACAGGTGCGGCTTATAGTCCAGAAAATACGGTATATGTTGTACAGTAGGGCTGTTCGATTAATCGATTTTAAATCGTAATCGCGATTATGCAATTAGAACGATGTTAAAACGTGAAAATCGTAAAATCGATTTTTCCCTTTTTTTTTTTTTTTTTTAACCTTGTCTGCACACATATTAATGATTGATACCATATTAATGACTGATGGAAATACCTCTCAATACCTGCGACAAGTGCCCCATGGGAGAGGCTCTTTAGTGTAGGAGGGGGCGTTGTAACCATGGTGATATACTAACATGCCACCGGGCATCCCTCAAGCCTAACGCGGTGGACCGGCTCGTGTTCCTTGCAAAAAACTTGCAAATGTGAACAGCAAATGTAATGACTGACATTACACACCTCTACCTCCTTCATGGGTTGATTACTATTTAGCATGCAAAGACCCAGTTTAGTTTAATTAGAAAATGTCTTGTTTTATTTAATTGGAAATATAACTTACTGTATGTTTGCAAGTGCTGATTTGCTGATTTTTTTTTTTCAGAGATAAAACTTTATATTTTATTATATTTTTTAAAACTTTTTTTGAACTTATTTTACAGAGTTTTGCACTTTATTCATTCATTTTTGGTTTAATAAGAGCAAAGTTTGCACTTAAAGCCCAATGGGGCAAATGTTCAATAAAAAAACAGCATATTTGAAATCATTTCTTTGCCTTTTGTCAATTCACAAAATAATCGTAATCGAAAATCGGATTTTGAGAGAAAAAAATCGAGATTTTATTTTTGGGCAAAATCGAACAGCCCTATTGTACAGTACATATGAACAAACACAGCAGACAGGGTCATCTAGAGCATTGTCTCCCAACCTGGGGGGCGCCAAAGATCTCTGGGGGGGCCCGAAACTTTGTCTGCTTTAAAATTATGCAGTTGTAAAAATTATATTTGCGAATGAGTCATTCATAAGACATTGTTAGGAATAATTTATGAATGTCTTGAATATTTTGTGTTTTTTATACACTGGTGACAAACACAGGAAATGATTTCATTCCTTATTATTATATCATTACTCAACATTTAATCTACTCCGACAGGTTGTTAAAGGAAAAATGTAAAAAAATGTTGGTCTTATATTAAAAGAGACATTTTTCAGAAATATTTTTATGTCCTTTGGTGCGTATTTTATACATTGGTGACATTGGAGAAAAACAAAGTCATATGTATAGAGAGTAAACCAAAGAGAAATGTATAAAAAAAAACATAATCAATGTTCATTTTTTCAATTAAAGACTATTTTGGTGCTAGTACGTACGGGTCGGGGGGCCTGGCTGGTCTTAGACACAAGTAGGGGGGGAACAAGGAAAAAAGTTGGGAGACACTGATCTAGAGCAAAGGGAAAGATGTCTTCATCAATCTTAAGAGTATTGTTGGTCGGAGTAGCGGCTTTGGTTTGGGGAACTTTCGTGTCCATAACAGTCTTTCTATGGTAATCCCTCGTTTATGTAGCATTTACATACATCGTGTTCTTCCATTTATCCTCAGACAGTAAACAAACATCCTTATAACATCCCAAATCCAAGTAACGTCTCCATTTCCTCCAGCACTTGTTTCCCTTTTCTGATTCATGTCTGAGGGAGAACGTTAGTTCCATATTGTGGATTTGAATGTCGACGGTTTGGATTAGATTTTTTTTTTTTTTGTACATGTAAAAGACAACAATTAAAAGAGAAGATAAGAAAACAAAACAATTTCGAAAAGAATTTAATCCTTTAACACTTAATATCTTAGTTTACTTTAGTTTAGTGCAAAAAGGAGTAGGAAGAAGTGTAAACCTATTTAATCCTACCCCCATTCACTAATCATTTATTAACAAGTATTTATAATAACCAATCAATCAATCAATCAATCAATCAATCTTTATTGTCACATCATATTACTGAGTAACATGGGTAAAAATCTTGTTTGTGCAGGCTCATCATTTGCAGTTAAAAAGATATAGACATAAAAACAAAGTGCATAGTGCATGAATAATCTACATAAAAACATAAAACAGTACGTGGAATAAAAAGATAGAAAAAATGATAAATAGTCTTGGGCTTGTGTGTATAATATAAAAATCTCTATTTGCAAGAGACAAGCTCAGTTCAGTCTGTCACCAGAACTAACTATACTATAATTATACTCACACACATACCTATACGTACATACACATAGTTGAATAATTCTATATATTTGTACACACATGCCCATATAAATATTTATATAAATATACTTATTTACACCATACTATCTCTATATTAACTCCATCTGCTCTATATCTATATATATCTACATATACACACATGTATACATACACATACATACATATATATATATACATAGCTGCCCATTTCTGTACATAAATATAAATCTACTCATTAACCCAATAGAGTTATATGCAGCCCCTAAAGGCCGCTAAACGTTTTTCCTCAGGACTCGCCGGTCTGATGTCCGACGGTCACGTACGTGCAGGTCGGACACAGAGGACCCTTTGTTTTTACGTTTGACCTTCTTTCCGCTGTCGAGGCTTAATCAGCGACGGCGCTGCTAATTGCACGTTACTCACACATGGTTGCAGGAGGAGAGGAACAAGCCATGACCCTTTATTTGGAGTCTCTGGTTCGGCGCTCGGACGAGAAACAATCACGACACATTTAGGTGGATTCAAAAGAAGCTGTTTTTCCCTTTTCTGTTATAATAAGCGAGGAAATACCTTGTTTATTCCCTTCATCAGAGGATAAATGAGACAGGAAAACACGCCGGATGGGGGCGGGGTTGATTAAACCAGAGCGCGTTGGAAAGGATCCAGAAAGCTAACGTTGACGGAGTTGGACTTGGACTTAATTTGGAGATGAAACCTGAATTTTAGATATTAAAAGATACAATTATCCACTTGAAATTGCATTATTTACTATTATAGTAGCCGAATTACACTGAAGAACTGCTGATCACAAGATTCTGTCACCTTGATGTGCAAAGGCATCTCAATTAGACCGAGAGACCCGAGACAAGACCAAGACCACAAAAAAAAAGACCGCTCTGGAGAACTACAAGTCTAGTACGAGCCGCGGACCATCCACATGTTCGGGTTTCTGTTCTTTCTGTTCTTTGCGCTTTAATTCAGAAGCAAGACTTGTGCACTCGTGGGGTGATCTGATCCGATCTTCCCTGAAAAACTCGACTCGCAGCGAATTCTGAATTTAACGTCTTTTTATATACAAATTAAATTTAAAGCTCCTTCACAAACTTGTCTGTTAAAACCCAAAACAGGAGTTACGGAGACTATCGACGTCTGAACGAACCTGGGCTGGTTCTCCTCCTACTTTCTTCCTACACGCCAAAATCAACGTCTCGTCGTCCAGTTGATAAATATAATATAGTTATAATATTTATAAAGAGGCTTCGTGCTGAAACTGCTCCTGTTGCCTTCAGTAATTTCAATTTTCATTACCGTATTTTCGCGACCATATGGCGCACTGTGTGGAAAGGCGCACCCTCAGTTTTGTGTGTCATTTTTGGTTTTAAAACACACATACGGCGCACCGACCCAAAAGGCGCCGTATACGGAGACGGAGCTGCACAGACACGCGTTGCAAAACACACACGCGCTAAAAATACAGCAGAAGCAAAACTTAGTTTGATATTTTATTTCACTTTTCACATCAATCAAACCCTTCAAAGGTTCATATTCTGTTTCTGCATTAAAGAATTTAAAAAAACCACCGGGTTGCTGCACAAACCTGTCTCAGCCACTGATCATCTCCTCATCCATCCAGCCCTTTTCATTTCACTCTGGCTGGAAAAGTCTCTTTAGGGAACGCTTTTCTTTTAAAAATGCCGACCGCGGCGGTCCCGGGTCCCGCTCCCCGTCTGCTCCCTCGCGCTGGACCGGGTCCCGGGTCCCGGGTCCCGGTCCCCCCCCCCCCCCCGCGCTGGTCCCGCGGCGGTCCCGGGTCCCGCGTCCCGGGACCCTCGCGCTGGACCCGCTCACACACACGCGCTGTCGGGGAGCCGGTACCGGGGTTTGTATCCGACAGGAGCTCCGTTAATTCATCTGCGCCAGTCCGAATTTCCAGACCTGTCTCAGCTTCTTGATCATCATCATCCCTTCATCCAGCCCCCTCTTTTCATTCACCCTTATAATGACTCCGGCTGGAAACGTCTTATGCAAAGTTTTTCTTTTAAAAATCACCATAAGTTTCTGTCCATCAGCTGCGCCAGTCCAGCACCACATAGCCTACATGAGAATCTGTGTGTCGCGCCGCGAATACACACACGCGCATGTCGGGATCCGGTACCGGGTTTGTAACCGACAGATTTGGCTGCAAATCTCGGAAAGTGAAGCTGATCTGACCTGAGACAGACCCCAGAAATCTCTGCTCTTAAAGCGGCCGGGAACCAGGTCATTGGACCCGCTTGGGGAACCAGGAAGTCGGCTGCAGCAGCGCGCATCACCGCGCTGCTGCAGCCGCTGCTTTAACCGGGGAATGTGGACGGTTCCGACCGGCCGGCGCTGCAGAACACTCACACACAAGTGTGCTTATTTAAATAGAGCGGAGCAAAACTTAGTTTGATTGTATTTTATTTCACTTTACACATCAAGCAAATCCTTAAAAGTCTTCATCATCTGTTTCGCATTAAACAGCTCAGTGGATGGTCTCATTCAGCTTCACCCGCCCCTTTCTCTTTTTACCTTCTCATGGTGGCCGACCTGACATTACCGTAATTCAGGTAATAGACACGGCGCACCGTTTCTTAAGGCGCCCGGCACATTAAAAAAAAAAAAAAAAAAAAAAAGTTGCGCCTTATGGTCGCGAAAATACGGTAATTAATTAGTCAAATGAGCCGCCACCTTGAGTACAAGAAGACGTTCGTCCTCAAAGTCAGAAACTTTGAGAAGAATCGGATAAATTACCTGAAACAAGTCGTTTCCAGTCCTGATACGCCCAGCGGTTCCCATGGAAACCCCTAAAACTTGCTGAGGTTCTTATTCGCCTCACTAGCACTGCTTTTTGATACCAGCGTGAACGACTAGCAGGCTTTTGAAACACAAACTTCTCTCAGGTGTTTGCTTCGAGTGGTGACCGGCAGAGGTGGGTAGTAACGAGTTACATTTACTCCGTTACATTTACTTGAGTAAGTTTTGGGAAATGTTGTACTTTTAGGAGTAGTTTTGAATCACTATACTTTTTACTTTTACTTGAGTAGATTTGTGAAGAAGAAACTGTTCCTCTTACTCCGCTACATTAGGCTACGTTGAGCTGTTACTTTTCTTTTATCTCTTTTATCCGCGTACGCGTCAATCTCATGACATCGCTGGGTGATTCTTTGGGAAAAATGTTTGTTTTTGCATGTTTTGTCACATTTACACAGACTACTTGTGCTTAATTTATTTTTTTATTCTGTTATTTTATTTATTTTATTATTTATTAAAGTACTTGAATTTACTTTAAGATTATTTTAATTGAAGCTATTTTTTATTTTTTATTCATTATAATTTATTTTATTGATTTAATTTGCCTGAAGATGATTATTTTGTACTTTTGTCTGTTTGAATGGTTGTGTTAAAGAATAAATCAGACGTTACTCAACAGTTACTCAGTACTTAGTTTTTTCACCAAGTACTTTTTTACTTTTACTCAAGTAATTATTTGGATGACTACTTTTTACTTCTACTTGAGTCATATTATTCTGAAGTTACAGTACTTTTACTTGAATACAATTTTTGGCTACTCTACCCAGCTCTGGTGACCGGTTGCCCTTAGCAACGTTTACTTCAAACCAGCTCAGACGGAAAGAGTTGTCCTTCCACGTGTCGACCACCAGGGGGCGACACGTCTACAAGACATACAAAATACTCTGACCTTGTCTTTGTAAATGTCACATTTTTGTGTGAAGTCACTAATTTGCATCACAAGTTGAACCTTGTCTGTACTTCCTTCAGGGAGAGAAGTAAAAGGTTGTGTTAGACATAACGGGTTAAAGCCGCCTGTCAATCACGATTGTGTTCAAGTTCTGACAGGATCTTAACTTCATTTGACTAGAAAAACCCTTCACACTGACGATTCCTCTCCTTTGTGCTGCTTTGGCTGATTACGGAGCGACTGCAGACTCTCGCCGGCGTATTTGATCCTCCGCCATCGGCCCGATGCTCCGGAGCGATAGTGCCGCCTGGGGAGGGGAGATAAGTTTGTGCAGGAGACATTTTTTCACGTTACACAGTATCTTAAAGCGATATATCCGCCGGTATCTGCGCATGTCCCTAAACACCTCAAAAGAAACGGACTTGCCTCCATCTGAACGGGAGCTCTTTGTCTCTAACTCACGGTCAGTAATTACGAGCTTTGTTGAAGTCGCTGCGGCGGCGAATTCACAGGAGCTTTAGACTAGGAATGGGTGATATTTTATTTTTTTATTTATTTATCCTTTATTTATACAGATAAAACACTTGAGTCCGAAGACTCATTTTCAAGTGTGACCTGTTCACATCCACACAGTTGCATAAAACATAAAAATGAGACATGACAAGATATTTTACACGATGTACCGTGAAGGAAGGAAGGAAGGAAGGAAGGAAGGAAGGAAGGAAGGAAGGAAGGAAGGAAGGAAGGAAGGAAGGAAGGAAGGAAGGAAGGAAGGAAGGAAGGAAGGAAGGAAGGAAGGAAGGAAGGAAGGAAGGAAGGAAGGAAGGAAGGAAGGAAGGAAGGAAGGAAGGAAGGAAGGAAGGAAGGAAGGAAGGAAGGAAGGAAGGAAGGAAGGAAGGAAGGAAGGAAGGAAGGAAGGAAGGAAGGAAGGAAGGAAGGAAGGAAGGAAGGAAGGAAGGAAGATGAAGAAGGAAGGAAGGAAGGAAGGAAGGAAGGAAGGAAGGAAGGAAGAGGAAGGAAGGGAGGAAGGGAGGAAGGAAGATGAAGAAGGAAGGAAGGAAGGAAGATGAAGAAGGAAGGAAGGAAGGAAGGAAGGAAGGAAGGAAGGAAGGAAGGAAGGAAGGAAGAGGGAGGAAGGGAGGAATATGAAGAAGGAAGGAAGGAAGGAAGGAAGGAAGATGAAGAAGGAAGGAAGGAAGGAAGAAAGATGAAGAAGGAAGGAAGGAAGGAAGATGAAGAAGGAAGGAAGGAAGGAAGAAAGATGAAGAAGGAAGGAAGGAAGATGAGGAAGGAAGGAAGGAAGGAAGAAAGATGAAGAAGGAAGGAAGAAAGATGAAGAAGGAAGGAAGGAAGATGAGGAAGGAAGGAAGATGAGGAAGGAAGGAAGGAAGGAAGGAAGGAAGGAAGGAAGAAAATAAGGGAGGAAGGAAGTAAGGAAGGGAGAAAATAAGGGAGGGAAGAAGGAAGGAAGATGAAGGAGGAAGGAAGGAAGGGAGAAAATAAGGGAGGAAGGAAGGAAGGAAGGAAGATGAAGGAAGGAAGGAAGGAAGTAAGGAAGGGAGAAAATAAGGGAGGAAGGAAGGAAGATGAAGGAGGAAGGAAGGAAGGAAGGAAGTAAGGAAGGAAGGAAGGAAGGAAGGAAGGAAGGAAATAAGGGAGGGAGGAAGGAAGGAAGGAAGGAAGGAAGGAAGGAAGGAAGGAAGGAAGGAAGGAAGGAAGGAAGGAAGGAAGGAAGGAAGGAACGAACGAAAAATTCCCGTTGATGAGGTTTTTGTGTAACAAACATGGCGGAGTGAGATAGATTTATAGTTAAAAAGATGGTATTTTTTTATCTTCATTTTTATCGTTATCGGGATAAATGCCAGAAATGATCGTGGTACATTTTTTAGTCCATACCGCCCATCCCTACTTTAGACGGAGTCGTACAGCGAAACGATTAAACCAAACAAATGTATGTAATGTAGCGATTTGCTGCTCATAATGGCCAGAAAAGTGCTCGTTTGGCATTGGTTATTTTCATATCCAGTCGTCCTCAGATTGCTTTCTTGGGTGCAGTTTTAATAAGATTGAGATGTTTGCATTTAAAAAAAAAAATGCAGAAGTGCGTTTTGTTGTTGCTGGATAAATATCCAGCCTGCGTGTTTCATGATACACATGGGTCTCCTTGTCTCCTCAGATAATCACGGCGTGAGTTTCTCTCTCCACGAGCCGCTCCAGCCTGCGTGATGCTGATATTTATAACGGCCGGCTCTCATTGGTTTTTCAGTGGGAAGCCCGAGCCTTCTGTGGCGGTTAGGATGTTTGTATGCCGGATCAATAACCTCCCTACTCTCTCCCCCTAGCATTAATAAGATCATTGATTATCTGCCTGCCGATGACTGATTACCCTTTTACAGCATCAACTGGGTCTATTATTAGTCCCCCAGCTTATGAGATGCTTCTGTGCCTAATAAATCTGGTTGTGTGTGATTCTGATGAAAGGACTGGTGGACGTGTTCTGGTTCCGTGGTGTTGGATCACTTATCTGCCTTTTGGCTGAGATTAAGTGGAGCATCTGTTGTTATCGCCGTGGTTTCCCATTCGTCCCGGTATCAGGACAACATGTTGAACAGATTCTTTAGCATCCGGAGCTTTAAAAAAGGGGCTTGTTTCATTTTCTCATGCTTGGACCTGCAGTCTGAGTCAGAAAGATCCCAAATTAGATCCTAAATTTAAAATCATATATCAGATATGATACACTAACTACCCGGATAGTAGTAATAGAGATAATGGACACCAGTGAGAATCATATACATGTGCAAAGAACTGAAACCATTATTGAATTGAGCTCAATTAAGAGGGACTGATTCTATTTTCATTTGTTTGTTTTTTATTTTTTTATTTCACTTTATGGCGCCTATGGCGTAGGGTACGGCGTACGGCGCGCGTCGACGCGTAACATCGACGCAGAGCCTATGGCGTAGGTTAAGTAACCTACGGCGTAGGCTCTGCGTTGGTGTAACGCGGAACCATAAATCAGCCTTTATTCCGGCGTGATCTTCGTTAAACAGGCAAACTAGTGATTATGTACATTCACTGAGTGAATATTATGAAAGTAAAATATATATTTCTTGCTAGAAATGTAATCAAAACGCATTTTTATGCAGAAACTAACTAAAAATATTGATTTTTTTTTTTATTCACTAAAAAATAAGAAATGTCCGCCATGTTTTTTTTTTTTTTGATTCAGTCCGCAAATGACGACGAAAAGCATTCTGGGAAATTTTTCTGTCTCTAGAAAACTAGTGAGGATCGGAAATCCCTACATCCGTAGGGACAGATTCATAGCCACTACACTACTTTTCTCAACTACCCCTAGGTGGAAAGAGGAATTGGGACACCACTACCCTCACGGGAACGCGCAAAATTTAGGGGTAGGGATGAAAACGAGGGGTAGTGGGAGTATTGGGACAGGGCCTAAGTGTCCAAATATTGTGGCATTAAAGTGCCAACTGTTCTAAAATAAAAAAAAAAGCTACCAAATGTCCGGACAAGATGCTGAACCTCAAAATGTTCGTCTCTTGCAAGTCAATTTGGTTAAAAGCATCTGCTTAATGAAAGAAACACTGTAATATGAGGTACCGTATTTTTCGGACTATAAGTCGCATCAATCAAGAAATGCGTCATAAAGAAAAAAAAAACATTAGTCACATTTTTGGGGAAATTTATTTCGTAACATCAACGGTTATTCAGCTACACGTAGCATAAACAAATAGCTGAATACACTGCAAAAATAGCCCTGCTAAAAAATAAGCCTAATATTCCTAAATGATCCTAGATGGCGGCGCAGATGGATGCAGCGGCTCACAGCTCTCCACTTCAGTCCTCTTTTTTGTTA
Organism: Cololabis saira; assembly: GCF_033807715.1. Lineage (NCBI taxonomy): Eukaryota > Metazoa > Chordata > Actinopteri > Beloniformes > Belonidae > Cololabis > Cololabis saira. The sequence goes on along the minus strand of NC_084587.1, from coordinate 6,690,368 downwards.
GAGCCCGGATAGCTCAGTCGGTAGAGCATCAGACTTTTAATCTGAGGGTCCAGGGTTCAAGTCCCTGTTCGGGCGACAGTATTTTTGTTCTTTTCAATACTTAATGTCCAAATATATTTCTTTAAATCTCAGTGTACCCAGGTACACTGACAATAAAGTATTCTATTCTATTCTAAATGTAGTCAAATTTGTCTTATTATGAGCAAATATATCTCCTCCAATGGAGTTAGAAAGATTTTCTTGACTAGAACTCTTAAAACTAACAAAATAGTCTGAAAACAGTCTTATTTTTTTTTTTTCTTGAAACAAGACTTTTTAATTTTCTAAGAAATTAGTTTTTTGCAGTGTCCGGTAAGTCCGGTATGCTGACGTAAGACTAATTCAGCTGCACAGTAGCATAAATATCGTACCTGGGAGGCTGAATAGGCAGAAATAACAAAACAAACTGGCGAGTCCATCATTGAAGTTACTGCTAAGTCATTTTCTCAGTTGTATTTAAGTTAATTAATGTTTAAATTACCCAATTTCCAGTGGTACAGGAGCAGCACATACTGGTCACGACCCTAGAGCGCCCTCCAGTGGCTGTAGGTCACGTTTACTCCTCGGTCATGTCGTTTAAGAACATGTGAAATTAAATATTTTTATATGAGTATAAGTCACAAAAAAGCGCAAAAAATATGGTAATAGGTTGTTGTTTTTTTTAGATAATTATATATTTTGGAATATACCCAGCAATCCATTTGGTTTGCGTTGTTCAGGCTTGTATTTGTGCGAGGGAGAAAGATATTGCCTAGGCAGACGTAATATTGCCTATGCAGATAGGGAGGAGGAAGAAGAGGGACGTGATTATTGGTTTGAGTGCAGTGCAGTCGGAGGAAGAGGAGGAGGAAAGAAGGAGGAAAGAAGGAGGAGGAGGAGGAAGAGGAGGAGGAGGCCCAGCGAAGCATCGGGAGTGATGGATGAGGAGCCGTCCTAGTTTCATTCCAATAAATGAGCGGCTTTCCACTTGGGCTTCCCTTCACAACCCCGGCCAGCGACGCTACGATGGAGACGGATGAGTCTCTCCCTGCTGGGCGTGAGACGAGCGAGGGAAGAGAGGGAGAGCTAGGAGAGTGGTGATGGGGGGGGAATGGAAAAGATATGGACACAGTCAGAAATCACTGGGGTGAGGGTGTAAGAGCAGAAGAGGGAATTATGACGGAGAGAGAAGAGAAAGAGAGCGAGGATGCAAATGGGAAAGAAAGAAGGATGGATGAATGAAAAGGAAATAAAATCTCTGTCGTTGCCGTCTGGCTGGCTGCGCCCTGGCAGGGATATATGGACGCGTCGGCGCTGATATGACATGGAGCACGCTTGGCGGTGCATCCTGATAACACGCAGGCACGACCGTATCCTCCCGTCAAGGCTGAGAGCCGCCCGTAACCAACCAGGGAGGTGGGATTGATTCAGGAAACTAAGTGTAACCTAAACGTGTAGCAGGGTCTTCCTCAGGCAGCATGGTGTGTTGTTTCTCCTCCTCACGACCTTCTCCCACTCCTCGTTACTTCTGTCACCCATTTTGATCATTATTTCTGTCATTTTCTTTACAATTTCTTATTTCTCTGACTGACTCATCTCCAACTACCTCCTAGACTTGTAGCCAAGACCAAGACTAGTTCAGCTCGAGAACAAAAATAATCCTACTTATTTCATCATCCTGCGTGATTGTATTCCATCATCCTGGTTCAGCTAGTTTCCATATGAGCTTGTTTTCAACTGCAGATCAATAACACAGAGAAGTGGATGATGATGTTGAACTCACTATAAATGTTTCCATCCATCAGCTGAGATCAGATATGTGTGTAATAGGGATGGGCGGTACGGACTAAAAAAATCTATCACGATAATTTCTGGCATTTATCCCGATGACGATAATAATGACAATAAAAAAAATACCAATTCAACTCCACCTTTGTAACTATAATTCTTTCTTTCTTTCTTTCTTTCTTTCTTTCTTTCTTTCTTTCTTTCTTTCTTTCTTTCTTTCTTTCTTTCTTTCTTTCTTTCTTTCTTTCTTTCTTTCTTTCTTTCTTTCTTTCTTTCTTTCCTTTTTGGCTCATTTATTTCTTTCTTTCCTTTTTGGCTCATTTATTTCTTTCTTTCCTTTTTGGCTCATTTCTTTCTTTCCTTCCTTCTTTCTGGCTCATTTCTTTCTTTCTTTCTTTCTTTCTTTCTTTCCTTTCTGGCTCATTTCTTTCTTTCTTTCCTTTTTGGCTCATTTCTTTCTTTCTTTCCTTCCTTCTTTCTGGCTCATTTCTTTCTTTCTTTCCTTCCTTCTTTCTGGCTCATTTCTTTCTTTCTTTCTTTCTTTCTTTCTTTCTTTCTTTCTTTCTTTTTGGCTCATTTCTTTCTTTCTTTCTTTCTTTCTTTTTGGCTCATTTCTTTCTTTCTTTCTTTCTTTCTTTCTTTTTGGCTCATTTCTTTCTTTCTTTCTTTCTTTCTTTCTTTTTGGCTCATTTCTTTCTTTCTTTCTTTCTTTCTTTTTGGCTCATTTCTTTCTTTCTTTCTTTCTTTCTTTCTTTCTTTCTTTCTTTCTTTTTGGCTCATTTCTTTCTTTCTTTCTTTCTTTCTTTTTGGCTCATTTCTTTCTTTCTTTCTTTCTTTCTTTCTTTCTTTCTTTCTTTCTTTCTTTCTTTCTTTCTTTCTTATTTCTTATTTTTTGGACGGTTTATCGTGAACGGTAAAATTTCGCCCATTCCTAGTGGCGACTGCACTACCGCTATTTCTACACTATTGGAGGATTGACTCCAGTGCTTTTAAGGATTGACACGAATTGCCCCCCTCCACCTCAGAAAAGTCATGAATAGTTAATGTTTCTGATTTAAATTGGACTTAATTTGGAGATGAAACCTGAATTTTAAATATTAAAGATACAATTATCAACTTGAAATTACATTATTTACCATTATGGTAATCAGATTACACTGACGAACTGGTGATCACAAGATTCTGTCACCTTGGTGTGCAACGGCATCTCAATTATCCGAGTCCGAAAGACCCGAGACAGAGACAAGACCAAGACCACAAAAAAGTGGTCTTGAGTACTACAAGTGTACTACCGTATTTTCCGGAGTAGAAGTCGCATCATCCATAAAATGCACAATAAAGAAGGAAAAAACATATAAGTGGCATTTTTTGGGGAAATTTATTTTATAAAATCAACACCAAGAACAGAAATGTCATCTTGAAAGGCAATTTGAAATAAAACTACAATAGAAGCAACAACAGGCTGAATAATTGTACGGTTTGCTTACATTACATGACACAACTGAGAACGTGCCTGGTATGTTAACATAATATATTAAGAGTTATTCACATAACTATAGCATAAATAGCATGCTAAGAAGTTTACCAAACCATCTGTGTCACTCTAAATAACTAAAATCCAATGAAATCTTCATCCATGGTGTCACTTTTAAACAACTCCGGAGGTAGAAGATGCGGCGCTTCCTCTTCTACGTCGCTTACGTCAGACTCATCGTCAGTTGCAGTTCGTCCTCTTGCGGTTTAGTGTGAAAATAACATGTGAAATGATTTACCGCTTATAATGTGTTAATAATTTCACACATAATGTTAATAATTTCACACATAAGTCGCACTCCCGGCCAAATTATGAAAAAAATTATAGTCCGGAAAATACAATACTACTACTAGGTCGTCCTCAGACGAGCCGTCCATCGTTGTCTCCAGTCATCCCGATTCTCCATACATCTTTCCAGTTCGCTGGTACCCCTGCATCCTTCTTGAGTATGTCCACATATGTTGGTGTAGGACGTCCTCTTGACCGGCGCCCGCGTGTTGGCTCCCACAGCACCAGCTTGCTGGCTGACAGTTCTGTGTGTCTTTGGCAGTGCCCTGCAAGTCTCATTCTCCTTACAGCAACCTTTTCGCTTACCCTTGGCATTCCTTCATATAGGACTTGGTTGGTTACATGTGCACTCTTGCTGATGTTAAGCACTGCACGCAACATCCTGGTGTAACACCCGTCCAGGGATTTCACTAGGGTTGGTTTGAGGGTCCAGCATTCACTGCCATAGAGGAGAACAGACTCTGCTGTCGCGTAGAAGAAGCTGAGTCTGATTTGGCGGGGGAGGTTGGAGTTCCATACACTGGTCATCCCGTTCAGGGCCCTCCATGCAAGTGCCTGCCTCACTTTTAGATCTTGCTCAGTTGAGTTGACCCACGAACCCAGGTACTTGAAGTCATCAACTTCTTTCAGCACAGTGCCGCCTGCTGTAGTCAGAGGTTGATGTTCCGGTGGAATGTTGTAGGTGATGACCTACCTCCTTTGTTATATTGTAGCGTTTCCTTTTTGTCCCTTGTTTCTCAATCTTCTCTTTTCTTCTGTTTCCTTCTCAGACGTATCCCTCCGCGGTGGCCCCGGAGCCCAGCATGAAACCTCTGGTTGGGGAGCCTCTGTATCAGCTGACAGCCCCTCCGGCGCCTACAGCGGGAACAAAGTGATAATCCACGGAAGAGACTCGGACGCCTGGCCGTCCGTCGGTCGAAGCGGCGACCCCGGCTACGCCGCGACACCAGGATGCCCCTCGGGCTCAGCTCGCTCTAACGTGGACGCCGGCGCCATCGCCACTGCTCCTAGTGGTTTTCTGAGTATGGCCACGGGTGCCGCGGACCAGCAGCCCCTCTACAACTCTCTCAAAGCAAACGGTAGCATGATGACGGGGCCCGTGTCGGCCAACGCTTTAGCCAACAACCGAGGCTGGGGCTCCGACGGGAAGCAGGACGCCATGAACGGCGGCAGAGTCGGAGCCCCCGGTAACTGGGGATCGCCCAGTTTTAACCTCAACCTCAACCCCAACGCCAACCCGTCCGCCTGGCCCGTTCTGGGGCACGAAGGCGGCGGAGGGGGCGTCATCGGCCCCAGCGGGGTGTCCAACTCCTCGTCCCTCCAAGCCGGGATGAACGGAAATGGAAATATGGGAAATGGAAGTGCGGATAACGGTAGGGGGGGGTGGGGCGGCATGATGAGCGCCACTGAAAACGACCAGCAGCACCCGTCCGCCAACACCAACTTATCCTTCAACGTGGAGCCTACGAACCTCAACACCGACGGACCAAACTACGCTAAGAAGCAGCAACAAGCTCAGGAGCCGATGAGTCCCATCCACGGCCTGACCGGCTGGGGCGGGCAGTCGCCCACCGAGTCCGCCCAGCTCAACGGGGACACGACGGGCAGTTCCGTGTGGGGGAGCGCAGAAACCAAGGCAGCTGAGTCGCCCAAAGACTCGGGCTGGGACTCGGGTCCGTCCGGAGGCCTCTCCGCCTGGGGCCGCCAGGGAAGTGGCGGTGGAAGTAGCGGAAGTGGCGGCGGCGGCGGTGGAGGTGGAGGTGGTGGTGGTTGGGGTGATTGGGGAAAGTCCTCCGGCGGTGGAGACACATCCAAAGGCTGGGAATCGGTCGACGCCGGGAGTTCTGGCTCGGGCCACGAGCAGCAACTGGGCTCGTGGGGCAAACGCCCTGGCACCGCCCCGGCTAGCGAGGACAGCGGCGACAGCAGCGAGGGTCGATCCCACCACAGAGACAGACCCACCACCATGGAACTAACCCCCATGCTGCCCCGGCAGGACCTGGACCCCAGGGTGCTGAGCAACTCGGGCTGGGGCCAGACCCCCATCCGCCAACACACCGCCTGGGAGATGGAGCAACGACTCAACTCCGGCGACGGAAAGAGCGGAAGCAGCTCGGACGCCATGGCGGGCTCCAAATCCTCGTCTAACGGGAACCCCAACCCCAACGTTGGCTCCAATCAGAGACCGAGCTCTGGAGGGAAGAGTGACAGTGAAGGATCATCGTCCTCCGGCTGGCGGGGCCCCCCACCTCAGCCAATCCAGCCCGGATCAGGGTGGGGAGACCCCCAACCTTCCCTCAACAAGGCCCCTAACGGCTCAGCCGGGGGCTGGGGAGACCCTGCACCCTCCAACGGCTCTAAGGGTGGGGGCAACCCGTCCTGGGGCTCTGAGGAGAAGTCACCCAGCTGGGATAATGGCATCATGAAGAACCAGCCCTCCTGGGGAGAGGCGCCCAAAAGCTCCCACGGTTGGGGCAACAGTAACGGGAACTCCAACGGCCCCAACGCCGCGGGGGAGTGGGGGGAACCAGACGTCAAGAACAACGGCTCCACCAGCAGCATGTGGGAAGGAGACGGAGGAAACGGAGGAAATGGTGGATGGAAGGAAAACCAGAGGGGTGGCGGTAGAGGAGGAGGAGGAGGAGGAGGAGGAGGAGGAGGAGGAGGAGGAGGGTGGGGTAAATCGGCCCCCGCCGTGACCAACTGGGGGGAGCCCCCGCGCACCAACGGCCCCGCGCAGGGAGGCTGGGGCTCGGCCAAGCCGCAGGAGAGCAGCAGCAGCGGCAGCAGCAACGGCAGCAGCAACGGCAGCAACAACGGAGGAGGAGGATGCGTCAGCATGGGGTCCTGGGGGGGGCCCAGCTCCGTCAAGCAGAACAGCCCCGGCTGGGGCAACGGGGGCAAGCAGGACCCGGGCCAGGAGCCCACGGGCTGGGAGGAGCCGTCCCCGCCCTCCATCCGCAGGAAGATGGAGATCGACGACGGCACGTCCACCTGGGGCGACCCCACCGCCTACAACAAGTCCGCCGTCAACATGTGGGACCGCAACAACCCCAACGGTAACCCCGGCAACGGCGGCAACGGCGGCAACGGCGGCAACGGCGGCGGCCCGCCTCCCAGCAAGAACGGAGGGATGATTGTTCCCCCCAACAACAACAACAATCACCACCACAACCCTCACAACATGCACCACCATCACGGCCAGACCCCGACTCATCTGCAGCACCAGGGGAATAACAACGGGTCGCCCAACGCCCCGCACCCAGGGGTGGGGCCCCAGGGCAGACCCCCCATGGCCAACCCAGGTATTTAAAAACATCCATAGTATTTCTTTATTTATACCATTTTAAAAACATAATCAGTTGTTTTAAATGCTTTGTAGTTATATCTTTGAAGAACTATCACTGATGATGGTAAAACTGATGAGGGTGAAACCTCAGAGCAGCAGACAGAGCTCTGTCTGTGTGAATGCGGCCGCTGCCCCCTGCTGGTTGACATAAGTACTGCAGCTACAGTGGAGCTGCATGACAACAGGAGATACATATATAAATATATATATATATATATATATATATATATATATATATATATATATATATATATATATATATATAATGTATGTATGTATATGGGTCAATGACGTGACGCTTATATTTTCTGAAAAACAGATTTTTTTTTAAATTCAAAAAAGGTTTAAATGGATAAAAAAATATCATATATATGACCAACCTGTCCCACATATGGACTCACTTGAATTTTACAAAAAACACTAGTTATTTGGGATTTTGTTGTTGTTTTAAGCATCAAAATGTCATGGGGTGCGACCGTCCGACCAGGACTCTGGTTTTGAAAACTTTTTTTGAAATCATTCTAAATGTATTTAAATCAATCTTCTGCCCTATCTGGCATGATTTCCGAAGTATTGTGTAGTCCTGTATAAGATTGCAACACATTTGTATTTATATTTCCGTCATAATATACAAACAAAGTTTGACTGATGTCCATTTTATGAAATATCCTGTGGCGCGACCATTAAAAAAACAACCATTTTTGTATAATACTAAAAAAATACTAATTTATTTTAATATGAATCATGGTTGCACAACATGACCTTTTTTAAGGCTAGTGCCAATTCATCTTGACAAAAAACTAAAAAAAATTGACCTGTTGAAAATCCTTATTTGTCATTGACCCATATGTATGTGTGTACACACATATATATATATATATATATATATATATATATATATATATATATATATATATATATATATATATATATATATATATATATATATATTAGGGATGGGCGGTTTAATGGCATTTAATAATGATAAAAAAAATACCAATACAAAAAGTGTCATCAACGGGAATATATCTTTCTTTCTTTCTTTCTTTCTTTCTTTCTTTCTTTCTTTCTTTCTTTCTTTCTTTCTTTCTTTCTTTCTTTCTTTCTTTCTTTCTTTCTTTCTTTCTTTCTTTCTTTCTTTCTTTCTTTCTTTCTTTCTTTCTTTCTTTCTTTCTTTCTTTCTTTCTTTCTTTCTTTCTTTCTTTCTTTCTCATTTCCTCAATTTATCGTTTTTACCGTGAGATACAAATTCTGACCGTGGGGAAATTTTTTGACGGTTTATCGTGAACGGTAAAGTATCAACCATTCCTAATATATATATATATATATTACTCATATACCTATGACGTAAATCTCCTGAACTCATTACAGCTCTATTCATTCTTGACGTGCGTCTTTATTCTTTAAAAAAAGTCTTATTCTACAAATATCAGAGAGATCTCACAAATCAGGGGGCTCAAGAAACCCACTGCTGGGTTGTTGCTGTTGTTTTTTGATTACTGTGAAAAAATTTTAATTTTGTACAATTTTATGATCATTATTATTGTTTTTAGCTTTTTTTTTTCCTAATTTCTCTTCATCTTCTCTCCGTCAGGGTGGGGCGACCTTCCCAGTGTTCAGGCCAAGTCGGAGCCGGCTTGGGGAGAACCGGCAGCTCCAACGTCAACGGTTGATAACGGCACCTCTGCCTGGGGAAAGCCCCCGGGGGTGGGAGGATGGGGGGACGGGGGCCACGAACCCTCCAGCCCTTACGTCAGAGTCAACGGACCCACAGGTCCTGCACCTTGCAAGCCAGGTAACCCACAAGACCCAACATGCATTCATTATTTACTCAACCTGCACATTGTTACCCACCTCTAAAGCTGCTTCTTGATGGGAGTGTTACAGAAATGAAAGCAATTCCACACAACACTAGGTCTTATTTGTGGTCTGCAGTTGAACCGTTTGAAAGATGTTTAATACCAAGAAGCAACAGCGACACCAAGTGGTCAGCGTTAGAATTACGCCTTGCTAAACTCTGGCAGGTTTCTGCATAGTGTTGTTTCTGTCAGCCTGTTTCAATTTTAGTTTCAGTCTAGTCTTTGGGTCGAGCTATCATTTTAGTTTTTATTAGTTTTAGTCACGTTCATTCTCCTTTTAGTCGTGTCAAGTTTCAGTCGACTAAAAGTCTGAGCATTTTAGTCTTATTTTAGTCAGAATTGTCCATTTTAGTCTAGTTTTAGTTAAAGATTGTATTTAGCCAAACCCATTTTACAATTCAAACAAGGTTATCTTATTATTATATTATTGTTACCTTATAGACTCAAGAATACATTCATTCCAGATACAGAAGACTCTAATTTGAGTTTACAACATATTTATTTTTTCCTGTAATTTTGTCACTGAAAACATGGACATTAAGGATCTTTGGTAGAACATTTCGTCTCGTTTTGGTCAACGAAAATGAAGATACATTGTAGCAGAGTTTTTATTTTGTAATCAACATTTTAGTCTCATTTTTATTTGTTTACGATATTGCATAATATATTTAATTATCGTCATCGTCACATGACCATTATTTTTGTTGCATCTCGTCTCGTTTAGATAAAGGTTCATTGACGACAATATTTGGTCATAATTTTTGTTGACGAAAAGCAACTTTGATTTGAATCCTCATAAAAACAAGCCTCAAATCCGTATTATTCCACTAAAATGTTATTGTTACCTTATAGACTCAAGAATACATTCATTCCAGATACAGAATACTCTAATTTGAGTTTACAACATATTTATTTTTCCGCATTTTTCCCCATCTTTTTCTTTTTCGACGACACATTGGGTATCCAAAGATGGTCTTCTTCTTCTCCCAGCCCCTGTATATTTATTATAATAATAATAATAATAATAATATTAATAATTTGATAATTCTTCAAAGATATAACCTCCCTTTCTCGATCTAACTTTGTTTTTAATTGACGTGAACCTAGAGCTCTGCGTTAACGGCATCAGCCATTTCGTCTCATCTTGTTTGGTCAACGAAAATTAATTTTAGATTTATTTTCTAATCTACATTTTAGTCTCGTTTTTATCTGTCTATGATATTGCATTATATATTTAATTATCGTTATCGTCACATGACCATTATTTTCGTCTCATCTCGTTTTCCTCAGGTGATAAAGGTTCATTGACGACGATATTTAGTCATAATTTTCATTGACGTAACTTTAGTTCTGCATCATGTTATGCTAAACATTCCATCTTTGATGTGTCTTTTTCTCCTCCTCCTTTTTCCTTCAAGGCCCCAAACCTATGCAAGACGGCTGGGGAGGTGGAGGAGACGAGATGAGCATGTCCACCAGCCAGTGGGACACGGAGGACGGAGACGTGTGGAACAGCCCCGCCTCCCAGGAGAGCAGCAACTCCCACAACTCCTGGAGCAACGGGCCCAAGAAGGGTCCGAGCAAGGTCAGGCCGCCACCGCCTATAAACACCGACGTTGAACATGATGTTTCCAGGAGAGAATTAAATGTTTTGCATGTGCCTCGTCAGGGGAAGATTGGCAGCAAGCCGGACGAGGCCTGGATCATGAGCCGCTTGATCAAGCAGCTCACTGACATGGGCTTTCCGGTACGGATGCAACAAATACAGCTTTTAAATGCATCACACACACAAATCGTTCACAAATAACCAGATGAGCCACTCGGTGATGGATGCAGCCGTGTAAACTAGAGATAATGATCAGCTGGTTTTTCTTCCTGTGTTGCAGAGAGACCCTGCTGAGGAGGCTTTGAAGAGCAACAATATGAACCTTGACCAGGCTATGAGTAAGTTATTTATCTATTTATTTAAACCTCTGTTGCTCCATCTGCTCTTCGATTCATTATTTATTCAGCAATAGGAACAGAGACACTGGTGCTTCAATTAGTATAGAAGGTATTGAAATTAATAGGGAAACAAAGTTTCTAGGTGTAATTCTGGACAAGAATTTGTGTTGGAAATCACATAAACAGCATACAAAGGTAAAAATATCAAAAACAATAGCTCTGTTACACAAAGTAAAAGATTCACTACTTTCACTATTTATATAACAATATGATTGTGCCATATCTGACCTATTGCATTGAAATATGAAGGAAATGCTTGCAAAAAATATACTCAGTCTATTTTCATTTTACAAAAAAAAGCCATAAGAATAATTAGTAGAAAACAATATACTCATCCTTCAAATTCATTATTCCTTCAGTTAAAACTGTTTAAATTTCCTGAATTAGTGGATCACAGAATTCTGCAAATTATGTGGAAAGCTCATAAGAAAATTTTGCCAATCAATATACAGAAAAAAATTGAAAAAAGAGAAAATAAGTATAACTTAAAAGGAACAGAGCTCTTTAAAAACCAAAAATTCAGGACAAAATTAATGGAACGTTGTGTTTCTGTAAAAGGTATCAGTTTATGGAACAATCTGGATACAGAAGCCAAAGAATGCAAATCAAACATTACATTTAAAAGAATAATAAAAGCCAGTTTGATGACGAAATATCGTGATAATTAAGTTAGGTGGGTTTCTTTTTTTCTTTTTTTCCTCTCTCTTTTTAGCACCATTGTCATATTTGTTTTTTCTTTGAATCAAAAAAGAATACGACTATCTGTGTTTGACGACAGCTGTTTTGTGTTATTTTATAACTTTGTTGTAGTTTTGATTTAGTTTTTTGTTTTTTTAATTACGTTTATTGGAAAGTGTTTTTTTTTATTGTGTAATTTGTTTTGTTTTTTATTATTACATTAATTGAAATTAGATTTCTTAGGAAAAAGGGACAGATAAAATAAGCTTCTTTCTGTTCCCTTTCATTCAAGGAAAGAGATTAGTTGTTATTATATTGACCTGTTTTGTTTTTTCTTTTACTGAATGAAATAAAGAATAAATGAAATGATTTAACTATTTAATTTCACTTATTTAGTGAAACAAGTGGTAACTTCTTTCATCCTTGTTTGTGCCTCCAGCCGCCCTGTTAGAGAAGAAGACGGACCTGGACAAGCGCGGCATGGGGATGTCCGACTACAGCAACGGCATGAACAAGCCTCACGTGTGTCGGCCCTCTGCTCTCTCCAAAGACCCCTCCGACCGCAACTCCTTCCTCGACAAGGTGAGAAATGAGCGACCAGCCGCCGGACCTTCGTACGCGGCAGGTCTGCTCTACTTCCACTTCGGCCTGCGCTCTCTTTCTGCACCCAGCGGTCACTAAGAAATCCAGCGCTGAGGTCCAGGTTGCCAGATCTGGAAGGTTCCAGCCCAAACGCGATATTAAACCCGCCAAAATAATGAAAAAATAGCCAGAATCTGACATTCTCTATATTAAAACCATCAATTATTAAATGCGGAATAAATTTCAAGCCATAAGCAAATGAGGCCAAAAAAAGTTCAGGCTCCAAACAAAGACTATAATTAAATTGAGCAGATTAAAGCAAATCAAATATCAGTGAGTTTATTGTGTACGTTTCTACTTTTCTCTGCCATAATGGAAACTTTTTGGTTAATAATTTCTCCTAAATATTTAGTAAAAACGAGGAAAAGCAGACGAAATTTGATAAATCCGCCCAGTCCTATATTTTTCAACCCAATTGGGATGAAACCTGCCCAACCTGGCAACCCTGACTCAGGTTTCTATAACCTGGAAAAACAAATGTATTTCTCCTCAAAACGATTAAATAAACCTTTCCTTTTCAAAGTGTAGGAAAACTTTTTAATGATGACTGGATAATATTAAGATTCCAGCATTATTCATGTGTAATATGCCCTCGTATAAAGCTTCTTTCTTCTTCTCCCCCGGTGCAGGATGGTGTCCTGTCAGAAGACGCCCCCTCATCACCGTTTTTGCCTTCCCCCAGCCTGAAGCTCCCCCTGGCCAACAGTAGCCTTCCTGGCCAGGGTCTGGGCCAGGGCAACCCGGGGCTGGCAATGCAAAACTTGAACAACAGACAGGTGAGAGATTAATTTATTCATCTATTTATCTTCCTCTTTTATAACTAAGTTCCTAGTATGAAAATACAGAAGCGTATGCGATAAAAGACCACATTTAAGTGTAATAATACAGATTTGAAGCTTGTTTTTATAAGGATTCAAACTAAAGTTGTTTTCGTCAACGAAAATTATGACTAAATATCGTCTTCTGTATCTGGAATGAATATATTCTTGAGTCTATAAGGTAACAATAATATAATAATAAGATAACCTTGTTTGAATTGTAAAATGGGTTTGGGTAAATAAAATCTTTGACTAAAACTAAACTAAAATGATAACTTGACCCAAAGACTAGACTAAAACTAAAATTGAAACAGGCTGACAAATCAATTCAAACATGTATCCAGTTATTTACGGCTGTGGAGGATTAAAGTGTACATGGAGCACTAATAGCAGGAACAAATGTCCTGGAAAAACACACATCCGTCTCCCCGAAGTGCTCCGAGAGCGGATGCTCACTTACGTTCGTGTGACCTTGCCTGAAGATCTCATTGAGATTAGATATTTCAGCAGCCTTGCAAAGTGAAACGTGTCCTTCGAAGCGATGCAAGCAGGATTCTCTCTCTTCAGCCGCTCTGGCAGAATAAAAATGTGGATGAAATGGTCTTTTACAGGCCTTTTGTTTTCAATTCAATTCAATTTTATTTATATAGCGTCTAATACAACAGATGTTGTCTCTAGACGCTTTCCAGAGACCCAGAACATGAACATGAACATAAACCCCCGAGCAATTATTACATAAACAATGGCAGGTAAAAACTCCCCTAGTGGGAGAAAAGCCTTAAGCCAAACAGTGGCAAGAAAAACTCCCCTTTAGGAGGGAAGAAACCTTGAGCAGGACCAGGCTCATAAGGGAGGACCCTCCTGCCGAAGGCCAGACTGGGGGAAGCAACGGGATGACTGGGGATGGGGGGGGGACCGGGACCGCAGGCCAGAACGCAGCTCCTGAGGCTCCGGCCTGCAAACATGCACAAAAGAGAAAAAAGGGGGGCCGGCACAAGAAACTACAGGAGCGATGGACAAAAACGATAGCTATGAGATACTTATAATAAATAAAAATGGAAATGGAGAAGAGAGAAAGGGAAAGGAGAGGAGAAGAAGGGTGAGAGGCACCGCCCAGCGGATCATGTCGGTGCCCCCCTGCAGCATAAGCCTATAGCAGCATATCTACCGCAAAGCTATATTTGAGACTAACTATTATAGTCTTGTTCTATAGCTGCAACTATGACTACTGACTCTAACACACTAGAGTTTACACTACCTAGAGATTTACCAACACCAGCTAGAGGTTTACTAAACACTAACTATAGGCTTTACTAAACAGAAAGGTTTTAAGTTTAGTTTTAAAGGTGGAGGTGGTGTCAGCCTCCTTAACCCAGATTGGAAGTTGGTTCCATAGTAGTGGTGCCTGATAGCAGAACGCCCGCCCTCCAAATCTACATTTAGATACTCTAGGAACTACGAGTAAACCTGCACTCTGGGAGCGGAGAGCTCTGCCAGGAACATAAGGCACTATCAGGTCTTGGAAATACTGCGGACTACTAATACTTTTGAGGGAACCAAAACAGAACCAACCTTCCAGCTGGTAAAAAATCCACATATCTCTTTTAAAATTCAGTTTCCGTGTCCACAGATACCCAGTGGAATGTTTGGCAGTGGAGCAGCACAAACCCGGGCCATGCAGCAGCAGCAGCAGCAGCAGCAGCAGCAGCAGCAGCAGCAGCAGCAGCAGCAGCAGCAGCAGCAGCAGCCTCCTCAGCCGCCAGTGCCGCCTCTCAGCTCCTCCCAGCCGAGTCTACGTGCTCAAGTGCCTCAGTTTCTCTCCCCTCAGGTACGGAAACGCACCTACGCCCAGGTCCGTTCAGAACAGGTCCGTTCAGGACCTGCATCAGCTCCCTGACTCTGAGTATTTATTTATCTCAACTGGTTTAGTGGTCCGTGGTGTCATTGCGAGGGGTCCATGATAATACTTTTTTTTTTTTTTTTTTTTAAATATCCTCTGACATTTATTGAGTTTGAGTTTGTTTATTTCGATCAGCAAAAACATTTTTAAAAAAGGTCCTTCCGACAAAACAAAAAAGAGTACATAGGTCTGACCGAAAGGGTTAGGGCAAAAGCTAACAAGCTTATAGATGCCCTAACCTTTATACCATCAAATCATATATAGCATGCGTATATACAATATGCATTATAGAAATATATTATTATTTTACTCAAATGTGACCGAGACCTTTATCTACCTAAACTACAGTGGGTCACATGATCTTCTTTTACTCTTTACAAGTGTAATTTGTTGTATTTTAATAAGAAATCTTGCATTGTTCAAGTTTTTGCATGAACTAAACAAGATCTATATCCTTTTCAAATTATAAGCCCCTTAACGTTTCAGTGGGCATACATTTCTTAAAATGCTTTTATTGTGAAATATATGCAGGAAGTTGTTGGGTAAACGCTCATTAACTTGCAAAGTTCAAGTTAGCAATTGAAATTGCAATAATGTTAAAAAAAAAAACTAAAAACAAAGAAGGAGATGATAAGCACAGGAACACAAAGAAAAAGAAAAGTAGTAAACAATGACAGCTCATATTTATAAAAAAAAAAAAAAGACAGCTTGTTCTGGACGTAGCAGACTCTGAGCCACTGGAAAAGAAAAACATAACAGATGGCGAAAAAGAAGAAGAATATATCATGTTTGAATTTACAGCATTACTGATTCGCCCCCTCCGTGTTTTTTATGTGGAGAGTTTCTGTCAGACCGAGCCATGAAACCAGCACATCAGTTGATCAAAAACATGCAGGGGTTCCGGGACCCCAAAAAGCTTGAGAACCACTGATCTAATTGACCCTTTCTCAGCCTTCTGATTGGTCCCTGACCGGCCAATCAGAAACATCATCCTCCGTTGCTACATCTGGTTTATCCGGTTGGACCAAACAGCCGTCTCTCTCTCTCACATCAGTGGAAAAAGACTAATTTTTACTTGCCAGATTTAAATCACTGGATTATTTTTTTAAACTTTGTATTAGTAGAAAGGAACATTTTTAGTGCGGTGAGGGCGCAGCATGTTTTTATCCCAAAACTGCCAAAACAAAGTCGGCTTGGCAGCGATTTACAACCCATAGCTACGACCACGAAAGCCTTTTATTTATTTATCTTAAAATGGTTAGCGGTGTGTGCTTGGGGCACTGGTAAAAGAGAGAACCTCAGGAATAGATTTCATACCAAAACCAACGATAAATTATGAAAAATGTCTGTTTTGGATACATAAACACTCGCAGTTCAACTCTCCCACCGTGCTATCAGCTAAACTAATCACAAGATCTCAGTTTCGCCGAAAACCTCAGCTTTTTAAACTCAACGGTACCCGAAGTGTTCCTTTTTATTTATATCTAGTTGCTGTTTATTTTCTTTGGTGCATTAATTAGAAATAACGTGATGTAAAATGTGATGTGGACGGAGAGATGACAGTTTTGGTGACCTAGCAACGGGGGCGTGCTTGACAAAGGGGCAATTCAACCAGTACTGGAGTTGTAAAAATAATCAGGGGGGGTGGTGGATTTTATCATATGGGAACAGATAATTTGTGCTGATTACAAATAATATAATATATTACAAATAATAGCAGTGACCAAAACACCTGCAGAAATACTGCAGGAATGACATAGCAGCAGTTAAATGCAGCCTTCTGTAAGCTTTAAATATCCACTGGGCTTACATCAAATACATCAAAACACAACAATAAAAAACACTTTTCTGAACTTATCAATATGACTCTGTCCTTCACAGGATAAGTAAAATGGATCACTGCAAAAACTCACAATCTTAACAAGAATATTTGTCTTATTTCTAGTTAAAATGTCTCAATTTAGTAAAAAAAAATCTCATTACACTTAAAACAAGAGTCATCACTGGAAAAAACAGCAATTTTCACCTGTTTCAAGTAGATTTTCACTTAAAATAAGTAGAAAAATCTGCCAGATTTGGCAGATTTTCCTACTTATTTCAAGTGAAAATTTACTTGAAACAGGTGAAAATTGTCAAATAAGTTATTTTTCTGGTGATGACTAAATGTTGAAATAGCAGTAAAACCACATTCATTGATGAAAAGACATAAGAGATGGAAAGGGGGGATGATTTTGACCCTTTTTATTTCAGGGGGGGTGCCATCACCCCTCATCCCCCCTCAACTCCAGTACTGAATTCAACCATTTTTGTCGACTGAAGAGGAACACTTCAGCTGTTGTGATTTGTGAGGATCGTTTCTCTCATCCCTTTCCCGTTTCCCACCAGGTCCAAGCACAGCTCTTGCAGTTTGCAGCAAAAAACATTGGTCTTAACCCTGCACTTTTAACCTCACCAATAAACCCTCAACAAATGACCCTGTTGTACCAACTTCAGCAACTGCAAATGGTGAGAACCTCTTTCTCCTCCTCTTCTTCTTCTTCTCCTGCTGCGTTTGCAGCACAGCTGATGTTTGCAGCGTAAAAATGAAGACTGAGGTTGTGATTTTCTGTGTTTCTGTTCCCCTTCCTCAGGCGTACCAGCGTTTACAAATCCAGCAGCAGATGATGCAGGCGCAGCGCAACGTTTCCGGCCCCATTAGGCAACAAGAGCAACAAGTGAGTCAACAGGCGGCTGGGACGGGGTCCGAGTCCCGTCTCAGAAACGCCGTGACACAACTTCCCGTTTTTCCTTTTTGTTTTCTCACTCAATTACATCAAAGCCAGAACGTGCAAAGTCACGAACGGCGTTGCACGAACGTTTCCTTATCTGCATCTCTGATGTGGTTAACAGCTTCTCAATTACTTTTTTTAATTTTATTTGAAGGTCTTGAGTGTGAAAGTAGATGTCTGGCACAAGATAAACTTGGTAAAAACAAGATCTTTCAGTTCTTATTTTCTTTTACTCTCGTCTCTTTTTTTTGTGTTTTTAATAATAATAATAATAATAAAACTTTATTTGTATAGCACATTTCATACAAGAATTGTAGCTCAAAGTGCTTTACATCAATAATACGGCAAACAGCAAGTGCAGTTTAAATAAAGAGAAAGGTATAAAATAACAATCAACATCATATCAGATCCTAGCGTTCTAATAGGTTACTTAGTTACCATAATCTCATTACAAACACACATTAAAAACATTAATCAGCATCGTATCAGATCCTAGTGTTCTAATAGGTTACCTGATTTAACATAATCTCATAGAGTATAAATAGTGACAGTTAAAAAAATGTAAAGTTTAAAAATATAAAAGTTTACAAAAAATTAAACAGTAGTGCGTACAGTGCAGAGTAAGTTAAAAGTGCAAGTCGGTGCAGTAAGAACTGGAACAAGTATTTAGGGTATTTAATTTTTTAATTTTAAGAGTCCTTTGTTCTTAAAAACGCAGTTTGAACACCTCATTTTTGGTGCATCAGCATAGAACTGCAATTCATAGAATGTGTCCTGATGGTTAATAGAGGGAATGCACATAACGTCACAGATGCGACTTCACAGCTGGTTACTCTGAGTGGCAGAAAGACCGAGTGGCAGCGTAAACTTTCAGTTTGACACTGGAAAACATCTAAAATGGGAAAGAGCTGTTGTGCGATCGACTGTACTCATAGATTTAGCAAGAAATCTGAGTTATTGTTTTACAGACATCCGAAAAATAAGCTTAAAAGAGACAAACAGATCGCTGCAATTCACAGAAACAACTGGATTCCAGGCACCGAAACGTGGATTTGCGGTTCCCATTTTGTATCAGGTAATGTTGGATTTTTGGGTAGTTAACGTTAAACGGTCAAATCATAAAGTTCAGTGTCCTCATCACTTTAATTTCTACAACAAATCCTGCCTTGAAGTCGGACCAAGCGTCAAGACTTTTGTAAGCCTTCAAGCTTTGCTTTGTGTATTTCCCCGGCGTAGAAATTAAGTACATATAAATATCAGGAAACTGGATTCGTGGCCAAATATTAATGTCCATGGACCACTGGTTCTTGGTAACTGTACCAAATATTAATGTCCATGGACCACTGGTTCTTGGGGTAACTGTACCAAATATTAATGTCCATGGACCACTGGTTCTTGGTAACTGTACCAAATATTAATGTCCATGGACCACTGGTTCTTGGTAACTGTACCAAATATTAATGTCCATGAACCACTGGTTCTTGGTAACTGTACGGGTCACTGTCAAGTCCAACTGACTTTAATTTAAGCCGATAATCGTCTGTTATCCCGTCTTCTCCACTAGTTGCAGCTGTTTTTGCTGATGTTTTGCCACTAAGGGGTCGTGGTCCAGTGTGGAAGTGACATCAATGCAAACCCTCTATTCCAACGGCCTGTTCTCCCCCCCAGGTTGCACGTACAATCACCAACATGCAGCAGCAGATCCAGCAGCACCAGCGTCAGCTGTACCAGGCGCTGCTGATGAAGCAGCAGCAGCTCCCCTCCCACTCTTCCTCCTCCTCCTCATCCTCGGCCGGCCTGCACCCCCCCGGCGGCCACGCCGGCGGCCACGGCTCCGGGAAATCAAGCCTGGACCCGTTCTCCGGCCCGCACCAGGTCCCCGGCCTCTCCGACTCACTGCACACCAAAGAGCCGCCGTCCCCGCCCAACGCCTACAGCACCTACTCTCTCTGTGAGTTACCGGGAGTAACCGGGCCGTTAGCATCACACTCGTTCAGGGGGGGAACGTTCGGCTCTAAAAACATCAGCTAGAGTCATGTCCTCCGTTTCATGGGATGTGGGATTATAATAAAACATAACGCTGCTTACATTTACAGTTACTTACATTTTTCTTCATCAGCTTGACCGAATACGATATTTTTGCGATATGGCAAAAATATCGTATCACGATTTTGTTAAAATAAAATCGATTTTGTCACAATCTTAAATTGACAAAATAAAAACAGACAATAAATATTGCTGAGGGTGGTAATGATTTTAAGAGACTACTAAAACTGGGTTTTAAACTGTCCGACATTTTTAAAAATTATTTAAAAAAAAAAAAGGATTATAGTGAACTGTCGTCGTCGATGCAGAAATGGGGCCAGAAAAATATTTTTGAATGATTATAGTTATCAGATTCATAACTGATTTTTTTTTTTTTTTTTGTGTAATTTTCATGTTTTGCCAGTTTGTTCATTTTTATTTACATTCTGTTCAGTAACTTAGTGAGAAGTGGAATTATATTAAAACATAACACTGCTTGATATCAAATATCAAAAATATAATATCACAATTTTTTTTTTAAATAAAATTGCAATTTCAATTTGTCACGATCTTAAATTGAAAAAATAAAAACAGACAATACATGTTGCTGAGGGTGATAATGATTTAAAGAGACTACTAAATTGGGTTTAGAGCCGTCCAACATGTTATTAAAAACTAGGAAAGGAGTGTAACGTCGTCCTCGATGCAGAAATGGGGCCAGAAAACAAAAATCTTGAATGATTGTACCGGTAGTTGTTTCAATAACTGGCGTTTTGTCAGTTTTCATGTTTTGCCAGTTTTTTCATTTTTATTTACATTCTGTTCAGTAACTTAGACGTGAGAAGTGGGATTATAACGCTGCTTAATTTCAAATATCAAACATATATCATGATTTTTTTTTAAATAAAATCACGATTTCGATTTGATTACGATCTTAAATTGAAAAAATAAAAACAACCAATACATGTTGCTGAGGGTGGTAACGATTTAAAGAGACTACTAAAACAGGGTTTAAAAAAAATCTTGAATTATTGTAGTTGTTTCAATAACTAATATTTTTTCAGTTTTCATGGTTTTCCAGTTATTTACATTCTGTTCAGTAACTTTCTAGAAAGCTGGTTTGTGTAGAAAATCTTTCCTTCAAGCTCATTAAAGTAAAGACTTAATTGCACGTTGTCATGCTTGAGTCAGTCGTGATAAACTAAAGCAAAATATTAAGAAAAGGGAATCTCTTCTACTTCTTAATCACTTCTGTATGAAAGTAAAGGGACATTTCCTCAAATATTGTCTTTTTTTTAGGGAAGTCACAAACTATCTCTCGGTTCGGCCGTCTGAGCGTGTCGTATAGGTTTTTCCACTGGTGGAAGTCGATTTAGAGCAAATATCACTATACATTCCCACAGCAGGGCTGTATTTGCACATCACATTTGTTGCTTCTCACTGGTGCAACGTGACGTTTCACCACCGCATCCGCGCACGCTGTGAGACAACAACCCGCTTGCATCACGCCGTCTCCAAATTCAGTGTTTATGCAAGTAAATATAATAACAAAATATGCATCTAAAAGACTCAAATTTGGAGTTAGTTTCCTTTTCCAGTGGTCTTTTATGGGATAACGGGGTCTAAATGACAGGAATCATGGTTATTACCGTAATATTTAACCCATAATTAGTGCAATTAAAAGAAAAGCTGTTGAGTTCATGTCTGTTTCTGCTTGTGACGATGCTAAGCTGTGTGTTGTGTGTTTTGTGTTGTGTGTGTGCAGCCGGACTGAATCCAAACATGAATGTAAACTGCATGGAGGTGGGCGGTCTGTCCCTGAAGGAGCCGCCCCAGCCCCAGTCTCGCCTGTCCCAGTGGACACACACCAACTCCATGGACAACCTCTCTGGAAACTCTGCAAACCTGGAGAATAACCTCAATAAGCACGGTAGGTCGCCGACCTGAGCCGGTCCGAGATAAATGACCCCTTTTCCACCAAACCGGTTCCAGAGCTGAGTTTGGAACCAAGCTTTTTGTTTCCACTGACAAAGAACCGGCTCCGGGTCAGAAGAACCGGTTCCAAGGTAGTACCAACTTTTTGCTGGACTAGAGGAAAGAAGCGCTTACGTAAGCGGAGGGAGGGGGGGGTTTATTTAGACCAACGGCAACAGCAAGACTGGGAGACGGAGACATTTTCAAATAGGATTTAATCTGGATGCAGCAAAGCATCATGGGTCTGAGGAGGAGACAACCTGTCTTTTATGGCGCTTTTCCACTAGTACCTACTCATCCTCGACTCGCCTTACCCTCGTTTTCTTTTCAATACTCAGATCAGAAGTAGGAGGTTGGAGAGAAGCTGCTGTGACGTATTTGATTGTGTGATCTAAACTAAGAAGACAACAACACTAAAGATGTAGAACCTGGAGGAGATGATAGATGTGCTGCTGGGTCTGTGGGTTGTGTTTAATATCAAGTTAAAAAATGAGAGAGAGAGAAACTTCAAGCGGCGACGCTTTTTAACGTTTTTAGTTTGTCTCTGCGCTGCTGAAAAGTGCGTTGGTACCGTGAGCAGCTATGAAGAGACAGAGCTCCTGGTAGATCTGGTCGTTCCTTATCTCCGTCTAGATCCCTTTTTAATTCTCTCCTCAGCACCAGGTTTATGAACATCTGCACCTCAGAGTTGGATCATGAAACAGACTTTTGCTGCCGTTGCTGGCGGAATAAAATGAACAAGAATCCGTCAGAGTCTCTTTCTCTGATGTCACATCCTGACTCAGACGTCTGACTCCAACCCCCCGACCAATCGGTGGCCTGTAGTGTGATGATGTCAGATACAGCCGACTCAGCTGCTTAGAACCTCGAAAGAATAGTTACAGAAAAGTATCTACTCGTCATGTTAGACCCCTGGTGGGAAAGAACCAAACCGAGTCGGGCTGAGTAGGTGCTAGTGGAAAAGCGCCATTAGTTGTTGTTGTTGCTTCAACTTTCACGCAAACGCAGCAACGTAACTGACGTTTGCAGTGACGTAATAACGTAGCTCCCCTTAGCACCGGTGCTATGGAAAAAGAAACCGGTTCTCAGCTGGTTCCCAAGTTAAACAAGTTGTGAACCAGAACCAGCCCTGGAACCGGTTTGGTGGAAAAGGAGTACCAGACAGCACCGTCCTCTTGATCCGGCCCGTTAAAGTCGTGTTAGAGGTTTCACACCTCCGGCCTCCGAGTCGTTGTGAAACTCCGACGGTGGCTTCCATCTTTCACACCCTCCGTTGGTCCTTTTGTGGTGTTTCACACCTCGTCTCTGCAGACTGTCACCCTCCCCCGCAGACCAGTTTCCAACTGCTAAAGTGCATGTTATTACAAACGGAGTACTACATGCTTGTCTTATGTCCCGTATACGACTCAAACCCGAGCTTTCGTCCCCACATGTCTGATCAGAGCGAGCCAGAGTCTACAGTATGTCCCTCCTGCCTCTCTTAGTTTGAGTGTTTATTTCCTGCTGCGGTACGTTGGTGTCCGTCGGCTGCACGGTGACACCGTTCTGTCCGTGTTTCCTCCAGGTGCCATATCTGCTGCCTCTTCCCTGGTGTCGTCGGGGAAGCCCCCCCAGCTGGAGGACTCGTACAGCCCGTACGGCCTCATGTCCAACAACGAGCCCCCCGCCAACACACTGGTGCCTCCCGACAGCTGGGGCCAAGCCAAGAGCCCCAACGAGAAGCTCAGCAACGGGACCAACATCAACTGGCCCCCAGGTGAGGACCAGTCACATCGCCATGGAAACCATTACCCTTTACACAGAGCTGCTTCCTCCATGCTCAGAACCGTCACCATGGAAACCTGGGACTGCCAGATCAGAAGCTGCGTCCTAAATCCCACACTTCCACCCTAATGAGTAGCAAAAACAGTATGTGAGATGTTTTAGTGCGTCTGAAACATTAGTACGTACTCAATAGTATGTGCTATCCATACTCATTCTGGAGAAATGTATTAGTATGGATTGATTGACACTAGCTAAGCAGAAACTTCCCACAATGCAATGCAGCCGTGTTTGGTTGCTAAGTGATACGCAGATTCTTTTTATTTTTATTTTTATTTCACCTTTATTTAACCCTTGTGCTGTCTTCGGGTCGAGGGAGGGAGGGAGGAAGGAAGGAAGGAAGGAAGGAAGGAAGGAAGGAAGGAAGGAAGGAAGGAAGGAAGGAAGGAAGGAAGGAAGGAAGGAAGGAAGGAAGGAAGGAAGGAAGGAAGGAAGGAAGGAAGGAAGGAAGGGAGAAAAAATGAAAGAAAGAAGGAAGGAAGGGAGAAAAAATGAAAGAAAGAAGGAAGGAAGGGAGAAAAGAAGGAAGAAAGAAGGAAGGAAGGGAAAAAAGAAGGAAGAAAGAAGGAAGGAAGGAAGGGAAAAAAGAAAGAAGGAAATGAGTAAGGAAGGAAGGAAGGAAGGGAAAAAAGAAGGGAGTAAGGAAGGAAGGGAAAAAAGAAGGGAGTAAGGAAGGAAAGGAGAAAAAAGGAAAGAAAGAAGGGAGGAAAGAAGGAAGGAAGGAAGGAAGGAAGGAAGGAAGGAAGGAAGGAAGGAAGGAAGGAAGGAAGGAAGGAAGGAAGGAAGGAAGGAAGGAAGGAAGGAAGGAAGGAAGGAAGGAAGGAAGGAAGGAAGGAAGGAAGGAAGGAAGGAAGGAAGGAAGGAAGGAAAGAAATACGTCCACAAATAACAGCAATCAAAAATAAAGATTAAAATGAGAGTGCAAACTGTTTCAGCAAATAAAGTGCAGTAGTGGTGACTCCAGTAACGTGTAGAAAAAACAACTTCAGTAATAATTAAAAAAAACACGGGCACATGTAGTTTAAAAACACAGGCATTGCCGAAAGGATTCTCGTTGTCGGTCTTTTAGAAAGATACTTAGGATAACGTTAGCGGTACCGTGCAAAGCTGCAGCAGCAGCATCATCACGCTACAATTCAAATGTGAGGAATTAGGTGTGATTTCACTTTGGTTTCCATAAGATATTAACCAGATGAGTTCATCATTTATCACATTATTGTGTGGGTAGATGTTTTTGCAAATAATAAAACCACACAGCGCAGGAGAAATGCCATCTTGTTTGGGCGAGGATAAACGGGAAAGAGCGGAGCGGTGCTGCTACTGCTGCTGTTACCATGGTAACAGCTGCTACTGCTGCTGTGACAGGAGTCGTTACCATGGTAACAACTCCCCCTCCCAACGGCAGGAAGTGCCGTGCGCGCTCTGAGTAGTACGTCCGAATTAATGCATACTGCTGGTATTTACTCGAAAGTGTGCCGAACTTAAGTATACTTTTAGAGTATATACTGTTTAGTTCGGCATTTCGGAGTATTTTGAAGGTTTCAACGTGACGTCAACCCTCCTGAATCAGCGTGTTTGAATCCTGCAGAGTTCTGCCCCGGCGTGCCATGGAAGGGCCTCCAGAACATCGACCCCGAGAACGACCCCAACATGACCCCTGGCAGCGTCCCCAGCGGTCCCACCATCAACACCAACATCCACGACGTCAACCGCTACCTGCTGCGGGACAGAAACGGAGGTGAGTGAAGGAGGGAAGACGAGGGCAGACGTTGACCCCTAACATGGACTACCCCCCCTTTAGTAACCTCTGACCCCTGGTGTGACCTCTCCCCACCATGAACCTCCTCCAGCTCTCTTTACCCTCCACCTTCACCAGAACATCTGGCTCAGTCACATCCGTGTCTCATTTGATCAAACCCACAAAGAGAAGCCTCGCCCAGCTGCTCAAAGATCAGTGTGTGTTTTAAGAGCGTTTTCTTTCCCTCCCTCAGAAAAATCAGTAGACGTTGACAGAAAATTTACTGTCTTTTGACCCTTCATGACCTACCATAGAACAACCTACCTAAGCATATTTCTTTTTTACATATTTTTATTTGCTATGTATCAAAACAACCTATACAACCCAATCTTTAATAATCTGTATGTTACAAGTCCATACTAAGTAAATAAATTGCTAAAAACTGCAAATAACTACAAAAAAATGTAAATTGTTTTTTTTTTGTTTGTTTGTTTGTTGTTGGGTTTTTAAAAATATTTTTATCCTCGATTTTTTTCCCAATTTTACCACCCCGTAAATTGTTTTTTAATTTCACACATATTTTTCTAAATACAGAAATCCCACAGTTAGATCCCCCGAAACTGTTGATGGAAAAGAATTAACACAGAAGTCTCTCAAACCCCAGGAAATGTATCTGGAATTAATTCATACTTTAGTTTTTGAGATTTTTATATATATATATATATATATATATATATATATATATATATATATATATATATATTCTCCAAACAATTTACTGGATTAAAACTCTGCAACACTAAATGCAGGATATGTAAGTGAAACTCTTCCTGTTTAACAAGCAGAAAGAATAATTACTCTGTTTTGTTTGGTTGTAATTGTACATACATTTTGAAAATCAAGACGGAGGGTTGTGTGACACGAGTCTTACTGTGTTTTCTAGGCGTGAAACTGAAACATGAGACTGCACTTGTGGTTTTTTTCTGGTTTGATTCAGTTAAATTGTTTTCCAAACTGAAAATACTCAAAAAAAAGAGTTGTTCAAAGTGTTTCTGGAGATCTGTTAAACATTCAGAATAGGGCAATAGGGCGCAAAATTCTCGTGAGGTGCGTTGGAAAGGTGCTATGTTAGCTTTATGGAACAGAATAGTGAAGATGCCAGAGAATAAAATTGCCAAGAAAATATTAAAATGGGATGTTACAATAAAAGGTGCATGGGCAAGTGAAGTAGAGGATATATTTATTTATGAGGATTGGCGCATTGCATGTATTTCAGAATGTGAGCGTTGTGAATGTCTCTTCGGCTAAAGAAGCCTTGTTTAACGTATATCAGATCAAATAGTCACAGGACATATTGTATAAACGAAAATTAAGAATATTTAGTATGATAAAAAGTTGTTGTAGCTGTGAAAAGTATATTTGTGCTTCGTTATCTAAAAGACAACGATCACAATGTGCCCAAATCTGTTGTGGAATCGTTGCCTCTGCACCTTGAGACGGGACGTTATCGGGGGGTCCCAGAAGAGGAGCGGATTTGTCCTTACTGTGACATTAATGATATTGAAAATGAGTTCCATTTTGTATTTAATTGTCCTCTGTATCATGAGTTGCATCAGAAATTATTTAATAGGTGTAAGAATTTGGATTTGATGTGGGTAAGTGATGCGGAGAGGCTCAAATGGATTTTTGATTATAAAGTACCGTAGATGACCAAATAGTCGCCCGCGCGCAAATACGCGCCTGTGCTCTAATAGCCGCCGGGGTCCGAGCCCATTTGGCATAATAAACGCCGGTTCAATTAAACGCCCGAGCGACTACCGGTAATAACCTGGTAATAACACTGTATTTGCATTGTATTGTGTACAGTATTGTTCATACTGCTCTGATCAGCTCTGTGTGTCGCCGTTACACAGACAAACTGTCTTTGTATATCAGAGCATGTGAGCGGAGTGAAGCGGCGAGGGGATTCTTTATTATTTTTAATTGTATTTTTTTATATAGGCTATTAAAATCCCAAAATATCTGTACCGTTTCTGATTGGGTGTGTGCACTGCGAATCATTTTTAGACACAACAAAGAACGCGTACCGCAAAAGTTGTGTCTCGGTGGAGGAACCCGGCGTCCCAGCAAAG
Source organism: Cololabis saira (assembly GCF_033807715.1). Classification (NCBI taxonomy): domain Eukaryota; kingdom Metazoa; phylum Chordata; class Actinopteri; order Beloniformes; family Belonidae; genus Cololabis; species Cololabis saira. The sequence continues at coordinate 6,663,032 of NC_084587.1, read as the reverse complement.
TGAGAAGAGAAAAAAGAGTTCAGCAGACAGCGCACACACTGAAGGCTGATTTATGGTTCCGCGTTACACCAACGCAGAGCCTACGGTGCAGGGTACGCGGCGACCCGCACCATAGCCTACGTGGAAATGCGCTCTTTTTTCTGCTATTAAAACATGATTTGTAATGTGAATTTGCAAAACTTAAACTACAAATAATAGTTGTTGACGTAACATCAGAGATTGTGCATGCTCTCTGTGAAAGGATGAGTCAAATCGGGTCGCAGCTGCTTCAACTGTGATTCCTTCACGAGGAGAGACCAGGATTTCAAACACGCTTGATTTTCTTGCGACCTCACGATTTGTGATTGGGAGCTCTTCGTGAGGTGTTGTGTTGTGTACAGTGTGTACAATTTTAGTTCCAGTGGTACTATGGTGATCTCATATGTTCTTTGTAAGTAATGGTCTGGTGCTGCTCATTGCAAAAATAAATTGTAGCCAGGTGCAAATACCCGCCTGGTTCTTATAAACGCCTGGGGTCCAAGTGGATTTAGCATATTAAACGCCCGGGCTACTAAATGGTCATCTACGGTATTTGCACTTGCTGACTATTTGGAGAAAGCGTGGGATAAACGAAGAAAAGTAACATATACAGGACTGTCTCAGAAAATTAGAATATTGTGATTTTCTGTAATGCAATTACAAAAACAAAAATGTCATACATTCTGGATTCATTACAAATCAACTGAAATATTGCAAGCCTTTTATTATTTTAATATTGCTGATCATGGCTTACAGCTTAAGAAAACTCAAATATCCTATCTCAAAAAATTTGAATATTCTGGGAATCTTAATCTTAAACTGTAAACCATAATCAGCAATATTAAAATAATAAAAGGCTTGTAATATTTCAGTTGATTTGTAATGAATCCAGAATGTATGACATTTTAGTTTTTTTAATTGCAATACAGAAAATAAAGAACTGAAAAAGAATTTTCTGAGACAGTCCTGTATATGTTAAAATATCCATTTGTTTTTGTTGGGGAAAAAGAATTTTTTTTATTTATTTTTTTTTAATTATTTTTATTTAAGTATTTTTTATTTTATTTATTATTTTTATTATTTATTTTATTATAAATATTATTTATTATTATTTATTATTATTATTATTATTATTATTTATTTATTATTATTTTATTTATTTTGTAGCTCCCGGTGTCTTATAATCCTGTAAGGGATGGGTCTTCGGACATGACACAAAAATAAAACTCATTCATTCATTAATTCATGAATTAATTCATTAATTCATTAATTCATGAATTAATTCATTAATTCATTCATTCATTCATTCATTCATTCATTCATTCATTCATTCAGACGTGTTTAAACGGTTTTGTCTCCTCTCTTCCTGTACAGGTAAGCTGCAGGAGCTGAAGTCCAGCTGGTCCCAGGGCCCCCTCCCTCAGAGCCAGCCCTCTCTGTCCCACGAGCTGTGGAAGGTTCCCCAGGGGCCCCGCAGCAGCGCGGCCCCCTCGCGGCCCCCCCCAGGCCTCACCAACGCCAAGCACTCCTCCACCTGGGGCGGGAACTCCCTGGGCGGGAACTCCCTGGGCCTGGGCCAGGGCTGGAGCGGCAACTACTCCTCCGGTGAGTGAACAGAGTTACTGGAAACTCCTGTTAAACCAGTGAAGAGCAGACGCATCACACGCGTCTCCGAGGTGTGAACGGCTCCTCTCAGGTTCAGTCGGAGGAGTTTTCTGCAGAAGCAGCTGCCTCGTCGGCTTCAAACCTCAAATCTTCCGTTTTGAAAGTGAGTAAATCAAATCAGCTTGTGGAGGAAACGTTTTCTAGAGTTTAATCTAGATGTTTAAGTGAAACGACCTAAAACCTGGATCCCAGAAGAGAAAGATCCTGCTGTTCATGTCACCGCGCATCAAATGTTGCTGAGAGGTCTGGTCCCCCGCAGAGATTCCTCTAGATTCTCTCAAACTCTTTTATCATTACATTTTTTTATTGCTTTTCACAAAATATATATACCGTATTTTCTGGACTATAAGCCGCTACTTTTTTCATAGGTTTTCAACCATGCGGCTTATACAAAGGTGCAGCTATTCTGTGGATTTTTCTTCCACCGCAGGGCGCTCTAACCGGAATTAGAATAAAAATTAAGACAAAATAAATGCAAAGAAGAATACGCTACTTCTTCTTTAGCAGATAGAAGTAGGTAGAAGCAGATTTCAAACAGATAAATAGATAAATAAATACTGGTTATTTTCTCTTGGTTCTGTCCCGTTTTAATCAGCAAAGTTGCTGCCGTGTTAAAAGACACTGTTAGGAAAGATCTATTTAGGTACAAACATGTACATCATTTACAGTTCAAAATCCTTCTGTACATGTAGTAAATATCTAACAACATAAATATCTGCGGCTAAATATCTTTTTTTTTTTTTAAATAGAGCGGATGCGGCTTATAGTCCAGAAAATACGGTATATATAAAACCAATAATGTTTTCGTTGATGTTGATAACAATAATTATCAACATCTTCAATCCCTCCTCCATCGTTCAGATATAAATCACACCTTGATCCATCAAATGACACATTCAGTAGGTTTTTCAGCTCCGTTATCAAGTTCGTCCACAGTGCTGTTGTTCCTTGTTGCGCTTGATTAATTCTTGCAGAAGAAAGTTCCAGATACGAGATATCCAAAAAGCTTCTCAGCCAATGAGTTTTTGAAATATCATGAGGTGGATTCCATCGTTGTACGATGATCTTTTTGGCTGCCGCCAGACCTTCCGGGTCTTTTCCAGTAAGATGTAGTTTAGAATCTTTAAAAAGAATCATTCAAAAGGTGCATAAATGGGTCCACCGGAAACTGTAGCCCCGTTAAGTCCGATATAATCTTTATAACCTTTCCCCAAAACTAAGTGATTCCTGGTCGTTCCCATACCAGATTTATAAATGAGCCCAGCGTTCCCGGGCACAAAATGTGCAACATGGGTCAGGTTCTAGTCCCATTCCATGTCTGATTCTGGGTGTTATAGGCTCTGTGACAAAACTTGAAAGGTATGTACTAGTGCTGTCAGGCGATTAAAAAAATTAATTTAATTAATTACAAAGAATGGGATGATCTTTTAGTTCTGTTCCCCAGGGAACTCTATAGGTTCTACATTCTCTACAAATTCTTGATTTTATCGTAAACTACAGATGGTTCGGATTATTATTCTGACATTATTATTATTATTTTTTTTTCCATCTCTACTATTTAATATCCAGTCGTGTCGCCGTTGCAGGATGTTCCTCCAAATGTATTTTTAGCACCACTTACTTTTCTAGGTTTTTGTGTCTTGTGTTTCTTTTTTTTTTTTTTTTTTTTTTTAGCAGTCAAATGTCTCACTTTCAACATTTGATGCGTTCATTGTGAGTAAAATGTAGATCTGAAACCTGCACATCGTTCCGTTCTGTTGTTACGGTAACCATCTGGACCAGCGACTTTTTACTGCCATTTAAGGAAAAGAAACGCACAGAAAACATCAAGGACGATCATGAGTTTAAATACGTCTGATGTTTATGTTCGTTGGTTGAGTTTAAACTGCTGAACTGGAAACAAATGCACATCAGATTACGTTTAAAGCAACGACGCGAGGCCTTTCACCGACCGAAACACGGGCGTGGCGGCGTTCGTTCGGGCGCTTGTGCACTCGCTCGTACCTGCCGCCCGAACCCGCCCTGTTAAACTGACACGCTGAGGTTTACCGGCTCTGAGGGAGAGAAGCCACATTTAAGCTTCACAAGTGTGACTGCGACCTCGTTCTGGCAGATGAAAGGCTGAAAACCTTTACACACACACACACACACACACACACACACACACACACACACACACACACACACACACACACACACACACACACACACACACTCACACTCACACACACACACACACACACACACACACACACACACACACACACACACACTCACACTCACACTCACACTCACACACACACACACACACACACACACACACACACACACACACGAGCGCTGTGAACACGTACTCATAACGGTGTTGTGTTTGCAGAGGGAACCACGTGGAGCACCGACAGCTCCAGCAGGACCAGCAGCTGGCTGGTGCTCAGAAACCTCACACCACAGGTACGTGCCGCCTCCTCCCATCCTCCCATAATCAACATCAGGGTGTCTGCAGGTGTGTCCAAGTTACATTTAAGACTTTTTAATACCATTTTCAAACAAAATTTAAGACGAAAAAGACCTGACCAGATCTGACAGGTTCCAGCCCAAACGTGATGTAAAACCCGTCGAAATAATGAAAACTCCCTCCCCTTACCCCCCTAGGCTGCACTTGTAAATAAGAAATTTGTTCTTAATTTGCTTGCCTGGTTAAATAAAGGTTAAATAAAGGTTAAATAAAAATAAATAAAAATAAAACCAGCCCGAATCATACATTATCTATATTAAATGCGGAATAAATTTCAAGTCATAAGCAAATTAAGCCAAAGAAAGTTCAGGCTCTGGTTTGTCCGGTTGCTCCATGTAGTAGTTAAATTGATTAGATTAAAAAATAATATCAGTGTAAGTTTTTACTTTTTTCTGCCATAATGGAAACTTTTTTGTTAATAATTTCTCCTAAATATTTAGTAAAAACCAGGAAAAGCAGCTCAGATTTGATCAACCCGCCCAATTAGGTGGAAACCTGCCCAACCTGGCAACACTGAAAACTATCAAATAAACATTTCATTTTAAATGTAGATAAATTCCCTCTAACATTAGGATTCAAAAATGAAAACCCTTGGATTGAGATTTAAGACAATTTAAGACATTTAAAGGCCGTATTTTAGCAAAATGGAATTTAAGACTTTTTAAGGACCCGCAGCCACCCTGAATATAAACACCTATATCCAAATATTTTTTCCTTTCACTCCAGTTTACAATTTCATCAGAATACAAAAAGGTCCTTGAAACAACCATCAAAATGTGATGAGAAACTCTGACAAATCCTTCATCCTCCTTGTGATCCGTCTGGAAACAAAACTAAAACTCAATCTTACGTGTTCTATCACATTTAACAATAAATGACAAATGTATCCTGCTCCTTCCCTGTTATTGGCTCTAATACGGGTCTGTTTGTTTTTCCAGATTGACGGCTCGACTCTGCGGACGCTGTGCATGCAGCACGGCCCCCTGATCACATTCCACCTCAACCTGACGCAGGGCAACGCCGTGGTCCGCTACAGCTCCAAGGACGAGGTCGCCAAGGCCCAGAAGTCCCTGCACATGTAAGAAAAGCTCCGCTTGAGTCATTTCATCCTGGTTTCGTGTTTAAGGTTTAAGGGAAGCGGCAATAACGGAGAAATTGAAATGAGGAAGACACGCTGGTGTTTCCCCACGAGGCTGGAGGAGGAGGGGGATGTTGTTATTGTTGTTAAGAAAGAGTCGGAGAGTCACGCTGCCGTCAGCTGCAGAAAGATCCTCGGCGTGTTTGCAGGAAGCCCGGACTTTGTTGAAATTATGACTAAATATCGTCGCCAACTGACTTTTATCACCTGAGGAAAACAAGACGAGACACAACGAAAATGCTGGTCATGTGACGATAACGATAATTAAATATATAATGCAATATTGTAGATGAATAAAAATGAGACTAAAATGTAGATTACAAAATAAAAACTGTTCTACCAAAGATCCTTAATGTCCATGTTTTCAGTAGTTTCCTCTGGTTTAGTTCTGCTGGGTGACGTTAGTCGTCAATCCCAGTCGCTGCAGCGGGGAATCAGATCCAGAAGATGCAGCTGCAGAGTTAGAGGCTGATGCCGTTAACGCAGAGCTCTAGTTAACGACAATTAAAAACAAAGTTACATAGAGAAACGCGGGGATCTGCTCTGGGGGAGAAGAAGAAGAAGATCCATCTTTGGATCCACTTCCCTACATAGACGTGGAAAAGAAAACCCAATGTGTCGTCGAAAAAGATGAAAATAAATATGTTGTAAACTCAAATTAGAGTCTTCTGTATCTGGAATGAATGTATTCTTGAGTCTATAAGGTAACAACAATATAATAACCAGATAACCTTGTTTGAATTGTAAAATGGGTTTGGCTAAATACATCTTTGACTAAAATAAGACTAAAATGCTCAGACTTAGTTTAGTTTAAGCAATCACGACAGGCCGTGGTATACGCTCATTATATCACAGCTGAGCGGCGTCTCCGGCCCTACGCAAAGTGATGTATTGCTTTTATAAAACGGTTACCAATAATGTAAATATTAAAGAGGAATACACAATCTATTTTATGTAGTTTTTAATTAATCAGAAATACATATTATCCAGTAAAAATACCCTCACTGTGGAAAAAAATAGTCCCATCTCTCCAGATGTAGCTCTGCATGTCGTCTTTTGCTTGTCTTTTCTTCATCCATGAATGAATGGAGATCAAAGTTTACCGTCAACATGCCTAATTAATTGTCAATGAAAATAAAAAATAACCTTTAACACCAGCTGCTTTTTGCTACCGTCAAAAAATATGTAACAGTTGGTTGTTGTCATGGATACATTGTTGCTTCCCTGACGTGGAACGATATGATGTGATACGGCTTTAGAATAGAAGCCGTGGTATATGCTCATTATACCACAGTTAACAACCAATCAGATTGCAGGATTTCACCTTTCCGTTTTCTAATGGTATTTTTATGTCTCAGAGAGAGCAGGGAGTGAGGGATCATGGGCAGTTGATGTGGCTCTTTGCAGTAACACAGTAACCAATTGTGTCTCTTAGCCTCTGACTGGTTGGCCACCCCTGGACATGCTGACAAACACAACACTAGTTGGTTGTCATGGCAACAGCATACAGTATCTGACTCTCCTTCTTCTTCTCCTCCTGTTAAGGTGCGTGCTGGGCAACACCACCATCCTGGCGGAGTTCGCCGGGGAGGAGGAGGTGAACCGCTTCTTTGCACAAGGCCAGTCGCTGGGGGCCAACACCACGAGCTGGCACGCCAACCCGGGGGCCAATCAGAACCGGCTGGGCGGGAACTCCCAGTCCCACGGCATGGGCCAGTGGAGCAGCGGCGGCGGAGGCAAGACCGGCGGGGGCGGCGGGGGCGACCTGCTCTGGGGCGGCATGCCCCAGTACTCCAGCCTGTGGGGGCCGCCCGGCGGAGACGACGGCCGCGTGATCGGGAGCCCCACCCCCATCAACACCCTGCTGCCTGGAGACCTGCTGAGCGGAGAGTCCATGTAGGACTCGACCCCTCAACCCCCCCCCCCCCCCCTCCCCCGGTGGAAGAGAAGGACTCCAGAGAAGAAGAGAAGAAGAGTGAATCATGTGGCGATAATCAGTATCAGCTTGAACTGTGAACGGTGAATCCGGAGGCCCCAACCGTCCGCCTCCGACGTTTACCTTGTTTTCCGTTTTTGGTATTTTCAAAAATGCAACCACAAAAAACTGAAGTTAGACGCAAAGAAAACCTTTGAAGTGTTTTTTGTTTTCGTTAGTTTTTCCATACGTGAACATGACATTCTGTGTGAAGTGTTTTTTGTAGAAGAAGCAATCAAAGCTGCCATCTGAGACCCCCCTCCCCCCCTACCAAACAACAACCATTCCCAGCATATCCATGGCCAACGTTTCTCAGCACTAATCTTAGCCTTAAGTGCTCTCTGGCCCCCCCCACGCAGCCGCCTTTGGTTTGTTTTGTACCTGAAGAGAAAAAAAAGACAAACAAACGCTGAAATCTTGCACAGTTCACCTCTGAGCCAACAAGGTGGTACAGGAACGCGCCCCCCAGCGGCGGCGAGGACGCCTGGCCACGCCACTGGCGCTACCAATCAACCAAGCTGTTAAATGTTCCTGTTTTTTATTATTTCAATGTAAATCCAAACCGATTCTTTTTTATTTTTGTTCATCTAAAGTATAAGCTGAGAGAAGATTGTCAACCTCGCTGATGTTACGAATCATCGACGCCTGCAGACCCTCCCGGTCGCCTTCAAGCCTGGACCCCCCGCCCCCCCGGCGGCCCGCTGGTGCTTTGTGGGTAAAAAAGCCCTGGCGGCCGCGGCGGTCAGCCAGCTTTCTGGGGGACGAAATCTCAGTTTTTTTTCTTTCATGTGACAGTTACATTGTGCAATATACACCGCCGACCTTTCTTCCGTCCATAACTCCACCGGAGCTGGGTCGTCTCTCTCCTTATTTTTAATGTTTTTTTTTTGTGATTGTTGCCGATTTGAGCATAAGACTTCAACAATGTTAATACCCCCCCCCCTCTTTTCAAAAACTTGGATTCCTACCAGGCCTCCGATCCCCCCCCGAAACTGTTGGGACAACTCTAGCGAAGAGGAAGCAGCAGCTGCAGAACTGAGCCGGAAACTAACGGGATAAAACGGCGCTGCACGCTTCCTCTCCGCGCGCCACAGCCACACCCAACAGAGACTGAAACCGCGGCGGGTTTCGGACGGTTTCTGGCCGTCCGGCACAATACCAAATAAGAGGGGTTCCTCCTGATGCAGTAGACCCACGAGTGTTCCTGGCATTTGGTACTGTACGAGCGGGAGAGACGTTCTAAAAATACTCAAAAGGGTTTTTTGATCATAGCACTTATGAAGAGCAAATCACTTCAACTGCAATCCAATAAATCCAAAAGAGGAGCAGCAAAAAAAACAAAAACACTGCAAAAAAAACTAAAAAACACTGCTCTTTTATGTACTGTATCCATGGAGACGTGTCTGCCGCTGCTCCTCTGGTGGCAGGATGAAGGGAAACACAACTGAAATGTATCAACAAACTTTGGGACTAAAGAAACTGCACTCAAGTTTGTTTTTGTTCTTTTTTTTTGAACCATCTTGGAACTATATCAAAGTGAATATCACTGTTACTCCAAAATCGTTAGCCTTTGGTCCATTTGGAGGCGCCGGATTCTCCGCCGGCCGGGTGGGCGGGGCAGGCCAGAGGGGGCGGGGCTTGGATGGCTCCCCGAAGACTGGCCAATGACGGGGCGTCTCCCGCCGTCCTGCCGCCACCCAAACGTCTCTCAGCTCTTTGACACAAAGATCACTTTAGCTGGAAGCTGTAATAGTCATATTTCTGGAATTGTCGCCAGCATACTTCGTATTTCTTTGCTTGGGTTTATATTTGTGTTTGTTTTTTGTTAATGTGTCCACATGCAGTGGTCTACTCTACAGAACTAGCCCTCCACTGTTCATATGCAGAAACACTCTGGTCAGAGGTGCCTCTGTACGTTCATCCTGTGTATTGAATGCAAACCGAGGATCAATACTACGGAGCGTTATTGATTGTCTTATTGATTTTGAACTGCTCATGCTTCGGTGTCCGACAGTATTCTGTAGTACTTCCAGGTCGTATCTCGTGTTACGATTGGGGCAATCTCAGACGGGAATGTGGGTGTGGTGCCGCTCCGAGCTGCTCCGGCCCCCTCCCTCGCCGCCGCTGCCCAGCTGCTACGCTACAACCTCCACCTCCGCCCGCTAGCCCCCCCAGACCCGGCACTAACACGCCCTCGCATCCGTTTCTATGCAAAAGACTAGAGGCTGGGGCCCTTTTCAGCACACCCAACCTTGACCCCCCCTCCCCCCACACACGAGCTCCCGTCTGCACTTCAAAACGGCCACGGCCTCTGCGGAGTCCGACCTAATCGGAAACGCTTGAGCAGAGGTCGGCCTTTTCTCTCTGCGCTGAAGACACTCGCGTCCACGTTGATCTCAGGGTCGGGAGTTGATGATGGCGAGCGAAGAGACGCAGCTCTCCAACAGACAAACAAACGAAGGCCATCTAAGCCACTACGCTGTACGGGCAAAGAGGTCATGTCTGGAAATGAAACGGCTGGTTTTGAACCTCTTCCCCCTGAAAGTGGCCCGCTGTTTCCGTTTGATGCAAAAGAAATGTTTTAAATATGCCAATAAGCAGGTTTTCATTGGCGGGAGATCAGTAGTAAAACCCAGGACCGACTTCTTTTTTTCTTTTGGTCCTTTCAGCCGTCGTCTTGGTTACAGTGGCGAACCCGGCGGGATCCACTGACCGCACTACTACACCACTTGGTGGTGTGTTTTAAAAAAGATGAAAACTGCCAATTAAAATAAAAGCAAAGAAGAAAAAGAGCTAACTTGTAATGGTGGTGTAGAGATGGAGGCACGAAGACACCACCACTGCCCAGGCACCGGAGCACCGAACCCAAGGCAGGGATATATTTCGGTCCTGTGGAAGTTTCCAAAAAGTCGTTGCAGGGCCCCCCAGCAAGTATCAAGGCCCTTAAAACTACCCCGGCCCCCCCCCGCTAATGGAAACCTGCCGTCTGTACCGTGCCATCACGAATTAGCCGCCAAACTGACTCTGTAGAGTCCGTCACCCGTGTGGAGGAGCTTTGACGACCTTTGCAGAAGGTGCGAGGGGGCGGGCAGAGGGAACAAACGAAGGAGCGGCAGCATCACTTCCCGCAGCAACTGAGATTTTTAAGTTTTCTTAATGTTTTTGTGGGGAATGCCCCGAGCTGGGGCGGTTGGGGGTTCCAGTTTGCTACAGTGCACAGTCGATGATGGGTAATCCCGGGTACATATTTTTTTAATACCAAAAATGAAATCGCATTTTAACGTCATTTTTATGAAGTTTGACATAAAATTCTTGAAAATGTTAAAAAACTAAATGGAAGAAAAAAAAAAAAGATCTATAATGTTGAAAGCTCTGCACTTCTTAGCTGAACCGTCTCCGGCCGTCAGCCGCCATCTGAAGCCGGGCGCTCCGCTCCGGGGATGCTGTATTTACCTTGTGTTTCGTGTCCCGCTCAAAGCGGGCCCACCGAACCGGACATTTCCACGGGCCCGGGACAGACGGCGCCCCCTCTGTATCAGCCTCACTCTCTCACCCCGCAGCCGCGGGGCCCGAGAGGCACATTTCAAGAGGTACAAAGTCTTAAAAAAAAGAAAGAAAAAGGAAAAAAAAGAAATAAAAAGCTTAGAAAAGTACAAAAAAAAAAAAAGAAGTGGACTGGAGAAGGCTACCTTTCAGGACTCGGAGTCCTGCAGCACACAAGCAAAAATCACTATTGCCTGTTTCTGCAACTGCCTTGATCCCAGACCGGACAGCCCGGACTGACCGGACAGTCGAGGAGCTCCAGCATCCTGTACGAGCCGGAGAACCCCGAGGGCGGGGGAGGGGCGGGGGGGTTTCCCATGCTGCACCAGCATCGAGAGGCTCTCCTCTCCACAGCTCTGTTCCAGACGCCAGTACGTACAAATACGTACGAGTACGTACCAGTACGGCGTGTGGCATCACCTCTACGGACTTCTCGGATCGTGACTTTTTTTTCCTTTTCGTTCAAAAGGTCCCGGTTTAATAACAGCCGAAAAAGAGCAATATGTTTTGGTGTTGTTTTTTTTTTTTTTTTTGTTGTTTTCCCTGCAAATAAGTGATACAAAGGATGGCGTTTGGGTCGCGTGTAAGCTGATACTTGACATGCACGTTCTGCTTTGGAGGGTCGGGTACGGTACCCCGAAGTGCTCGTACTGTACCCGCGCGTGTTTAACTAAAGTGTCTAAAAACCCAACCGGACGCGACCGACCCTGTTGCTGAAACAAATCACAGACATATCAAAAAAAAAAAACATAAAAAAAAAAACCACAGGAAAAAAATATATATATTGAACAAAAATACTTGAATCATTGAACGCCAATAACATAATGTGAAGTGAGAAATTACTTTTGGGGGTAAACTTATGGGCTTTTAGAGAATATCAGATATGTATTGCATTAAGTTACAAATACAAAATCATAAAAAAAAAAATACAAATAACAAAAAAAAGTCATCTTAGGTGTGTTTGAGCGGGTGTTTGTATGAATGTGCGTTCCAGAAACGGCGCGTCCTGCTGTTGCGGCGCTCTCCGTACGTAAAAATACTTCTGTTGTTCTGTCAAAAATCTCTTCTGATTATCTTCTAACGTTGCACTGAGTGTCTTCAAACCCTCAACTCAGCCAATTGTAGAGAAGCGAGACTAAGTACGGCGGGGGTGACGGTGACAATTCACGTGTACATGTTTACTCAAGGACTTTGTTTTTGTCGCTCCTCATTCTGTCTGTGTAAAGTTTATCTACCTTATAGTGGCTTTTATTGTGGAATAATCCCCGAACGAGGATTGTTTTTGAGTATTGCACCGTTTTTTTGTTTCAATTATAGAAAAAAATGTAGCAAAAAAAGTGTATTAAAAAAAAAAAACTGAAAAAGGGATAAAAAAATAAAAATAAAGAACTGTGCCCATAGATAGCTAGCTAGCCTGGCCAGTCATCCAAATCATTTTCTTCGTCAAAAAGAATTATTGTGGTCTGATTTGACTTTTTTCGCGAAAGAAGCTGCCTCTCGAAGCCTTTGGATCGACGCAATCAATCAGAGGAACAACTGATCATCACATAAGGCCCGCCCCCATTCCATTGATTGGTTTGGTACGCTTTGTACCGGTCGTTAAAAAAAAGCGGTGAATGGTCGATTTCGGTCTGTGTACTTCGCGGCCATCCCTTTTTTGTTTTGAAATGACAAAATAAAAATAGGGATATAATCCTGGTCAGTGTATCTTTTGGTCATTGGATTTTTCCATCATGAGTGGGAATCAAAAAACAAAAAACGATTGGTTTATTTGATTTTCCTTTTAAAACAAAAAACAAATATTGAATTACACTGCATTTTTTCTTTTTTTGTGTTAATATGATTTAACAAAGTTTCAAAATACGCTTTTATTTTTGTTTTCTATTTCATATAAGAAAAATGAAATCACTAGTCAACAGGAACGAAAAAATGAACCAAAAACAACCGTTTATTCGTATTCGTGCACCGGAAGCTGGCATTTACAACCAAGTGAATCCAAAATAATCCGTTTCCCCCGTTGGAAACGAATAGGAAATAGAGAAAAGAGTTTTCCACTCGCTGTTTTAATTCCCAATTTCGAATTTCAAACACATCAATGAAATCGGATAACGGATAACGATCCGTTTTTTATTATCAAAACAAAAGATGGGGAACGGATTATTTTGGATTATTTCTCTATTTTGTCATTTCAAAACAAAAAATGGATGGCCGCGAAGTCCACGGACCCATTTCCCCGAGCGTTTCTACGGCGTTACCCGGTTGGACTGGCCAGGCTGATAGACGGTTGTAGGAGGATTAGAAATCCTGACTTCACGGGGGAATCGGAAAGGGATGAAATGTGGGAGGTGAGTTCGTGACTCACTTCAGAGGTGCCTATCTTTTCTGTCTTTGCCACCTGTCGTTTACAAGCATTTCATTTCTCCGAAGTTCAAGGATATAGGACTTTATAAACAAGAATGTTGTTTAAAAAAAAAAAAAAAGAACCCATCTTCCATCAACTACGGACATAAAAATCGAGCTAAATGGAGATTTATGCTACTTTCAGAACTCTGGGATTGATCAGTGTTGTCATATTTAAACTTTGGATTTCTCTCTTTCAGTGACCGCGTCTCTGTGCGTTTTTATTTGGTTGTGATTTCATGTTCCGTGTTGCTGCGATGCAGTTTGCTCACGTACCTTGCACACTCAGCAAAAGATGTGGATTTTTGTCTCAGGAAGGCCAGGGCTCCAGATCCCGACTCCCTCGCTTCTAGATTCACCGCTGGTGTGAAGAGAGAGTTAAAGCAAGAGCACTGAAGACGGACAGAATCTAGAAGTTGTTTCTTTAAATCGAGAAAAAAAAAAAAAATGTTAGTAGCAAGTTACAAATGTACCAAATAAAACTGAGAATCAAATTTGAGAAAAATGGAGCGCTTTACATCGAAAACGATGATCAATGTTTTGTTTAAAAAAAGAAATGTTCAAAAAGACAGTGACGGAAAATGCATCTGTAAAGTTTTAACCTTAAGTTTCCATCCTGTTCAAGAGTATCGTGCAAGACGTTTCTTTTGTTGTGTTTACTTTTGCGAATCACCTCTCCTGGCCGTCGTGGAGCGTCCGTCCCCGCGGCGGCGGCGGCGGGTGGTTTCCAGAGGCGGGAGGAACAAAGCTGGTTTTTAAAAAGGATCATGATCTATGCACAAGCGAGAGGGACGAGTTTGCAAACTCAGACTCTGGGGTTCAGGGTTGTCGATGTAGGGTTTTTATTTTTTTGTTTTTTATTTCCCATCTCTCCCCCAACTCCTCGACATCATCCGACGTTTCAGCGGAACCACATTGTGTCGTCAATGCTGTGTAATCCTTAACCAATGAGCGCTTATCCTGCTAAAGCACTGTGGGTTGTACTGAAAAACAAAAAAATCATGACTTTTAAGGCTGTCTGTTTTTTAGGGGGTGGGGTTTTGGGGGCGGGGCCGGGGATTTGGGGGTGGGATTTGGGGCTGATTTGCCTTTGCCTTTCTCTTTACTTTTCGGGGGAGCGTTAAGGAAAAATGTCTGTAACTGAAAATGCAAAGTTGTGGCTTTCAATGTTCTTTTTTTTGTTGTTTTGTTTGTTTTTTCTCCTCATAGAATGTGATTGTTAAACATGCATCAGAAAAAAATGTTTCCATGGTTTATGGAGCTTCTTTCAGACTATATTAATAAATACGAATTTTCTTGGCTGTTACTGGCTGTCTGGTCGCGTCTCTTCTCGGGTTCCCGGTTTCCTCAATTAGCAGTACTCGAGTTGTAAAAAAACATCAGGGGGGATGGTGGATTTTATCATATGGGGACAGATAATTTGTGCTGATTAAAAATAATATAATATATTACAAATAATAGCAGTGACCAAAACACCTGCAGAAATACTGCAGGAATGACATAGCAGCAGTTAAATGCAGCCTTCTGTAAGCTTTAAATATCCACTGGGCTTACATCAAATACATCAAAACACAACAATAAAAAACACTTTTCTGAACTTATCAATATGACTCTGTCCTTCACAGGATAAGTTAAATGGATCACTGCAAAAACTCAAAATCTTAACAAGAATATTTGTCTTATTTCTAGTTAAAATGTCTCATTTTAGTAAAAGAAATCTCATTACACTTAAAACAAGACTCATCACTGGAAAAAACAAAAATTTTCACCTGTTTCAAGTAGATTTTCACTTGAAATAAGTAGATAAATCTGCCAGTGGAACAAGATTTATTTGCTTGTAATGAGAAGATAAATCTTGTCCCACTGGCAGATTTTCCTACTTATTTCAAGTGAAAATTTTACTTGAAACGAGTGAAAATTGTCAAATAAGTTATTTTTCTGGTGATGACTCTAAATGTTGAAATAGCAGTAAAAACACATTCATTGATGAAATGACATAAGGGATGGAAAGGAGGGATGGAAGTTTTACAGGGGGGATGATTTAGACCGTTTTTATTTCAGGAGGGATGCCATCCCCCTCATCCCCCCTCAACTCCAGTACTGCCAATTAGCCTAAAGCAACGCTAACACATGTTAACATAGATACATGCAATTTTACCCGATGTGACATAAAAATTAAAATTCACCACCATATCCTCATATCCGTTGCCAGTTTGAACGTTTTAATGTTTTTCTAAAGTAAAATAAAACCTCTTCCTCTAACCATTAACGCTTATTGATGGGAACAAATGTGGAAGTTAAAAAGGAAAGTCATGAAGAGGAAGTAAGTTTGAAAACATACATTTAATGCAATAAAAAAAAAATGTAAGTAATGATCAACAATGCAGAAAAGAAGTTTACAGTAAAGCTGCCTTTTGTTTTCCGACCAAAACAATGAGGTTACATCACGTATTTAATGTCAAACAGTGCAGATTCAGACAAGTGTGAAAACAAAATGACTTTTTTTTTTTTTTTTTTAAGGAACAAAAGGTTGTGAAACAATTTCAGGAGAAACAAAAGTGAAAATAAAATTATATAAATACACAAAAATAAACGTCTGGAGGGGCTCAGTGCAGAAACGACTTTAGAAAGACAAATGAAGAAGTCCCGCGGACGGGGAGCAGATTTATGTTTGCAAATCAAAGTCAGGAAGCAACAAATAATAAAAAATAATCATATCAAAAACAAAAATCACATCGATGGAACCGTTTTGAATTTTTAACACGCTCTGAATGTCAATAAGATATTTTGTTGTAATGCACACATCGTTTTTCTATAGTATAATATGGCAAAAAATGATTAAGGGGCAAAAAAGATGTTCCATTAAAATGATAAAGACTGTTTTTTGAAGTTTTAGTGGTTCAGCTTTTTTAAGCCAGTTTGATGACGTGAAGCTGAGTGAAGATACAGATGTGCGGACGGGATGATGACATGGTTTTCAACCGGGGAAAGGTTTGTGCGACAAGGAGACATTTTATGTTCCCTTAAAAGTGTTGGATTAAAGCTCTTTAAAAAGGTTTAATGTCAGCAAAAAGCACCCAGAGTGACTCTGGACTCGCTTCATAGTAATATGTACATCAGATGCGACGGCTTGAAGAGGGAGAGTTTACAAACATCAAACATCATCGCAGAGGGAACTAAAAGAAGTGAAGAAGAGAACATGAGGAGACGGAGCGAAAGACAAGTGCCCTGAGAGAGAGGTAACCTCCACACCGCTCAGCTAAATACTGCAGGAGCTGTTAAAGGATGATTATCAGGATCGATTTAACGTCCCGATAAAACACCTGTACATGTTTCAGTCTAAACATCACAGAGAAAATCCCTTTTACAGCCACGTCTTTGGAGATTTGTTCATGGTGGCTGCTTTTAGGGGGTGGAGTCAGACACGTGACTCCACCCCCTTCTGCAGCGCCTCCTTTAAATGGAGCTTTGGGTTTTAGAGCAACAAAAAGTGGGGTCTGCGCAGACATCCAGACTCTACACAGACCCCCAGAGCGTCTGTGCAGACCCCAAAGAAAGTCTGCGCAGACATCCAGAGAGTCAGTGCAGACTCCCAGACAGACATTCCCCCCATTTACATGTCATTTACCCCCAGATCGCTGCGCAGACCTCCAGATAGTCTGAAAAGATCCCCAGAGAGTCTGCGCAGACGAGTCTATGCCAGGGGTCGGCAACCCAAAATGTTGAAAGAGCCATATTGGACCAAAAACACAAAAAACAAATATGTCTGGAGCCGCAAAAAATGAAAAGTCTTGTATAAGCCTTAGAATGAAAACAACACATGCTGCATGTTTCTATATTAGTTATTACTGGGGGAAGATTTTTTTTCATTATGCACTTCGAGAAAAAAGTCAAAATGTCGAGATTAAAAAGGAAGAAAAAAAGAAGAAAGAAAAAAAAATGAAAAAAGAGGAAAAAAAAGAAAAAAAGGTCAAACATTTCTGAAAAAGCTCCAGGGCGGCGCTAAAGAGCCGCATGCGGCTCTAGAGCCGCGGGTTGCAGACCCCTGGTCTATGCAGACCCCCAGAGAGAGTCTGCTCAGACCCCAGAGAAAAGTGACACTTTTTAATTCTGCGTCTCCTTGGTGTTTGCCGTCCCAAACCTTCTGGTCCTCGTCGTCCCCGAGCTACTTTTGGGCACGTTGGTGTTTCTGCCCTTCGTGATGAAAAGCGTTTACTTCTCCTTCAGTCCAGCAGCTCATCAACCGGCTCGTCTCCGTCCAGCAGTGAGAAACAGAGGGAGTCTAATGAGCGCGGCGGGTGCCGGGGCTCATAGCGGGTCGCTCCGGGGGCCCAGGGCCCCGCTGGGACTCTCGTAGTGGTTCCCGGGACACGACTTCCTCAGCTGGTAGTTCTTGTACTCGGAGGCGTCAGCGTCGTCGGCCAGGTGGGACGGAAGCTTCCGGCCCTTGACCCCGACCATCTCCTCGTAGATCGGGGCCGCCGGCTTGGAGCCGGCCTGCGGTTTCCCCTGGCAAGACAGAGCAGAGAGACCGGTTACTAACGGAGCTTTTACACTACTACCACTACCCACTACTACTACTGTCATTTACTACTACTACTAGTGTCATTTATCATGTTATCATTCTTGGTCCAGAGCATCTTAGGAAGGGATTAGATGGTGTTGCGATGGCTTCCAGTGCAACTGTGAGAAACCTTGGTGTTGTTTTCGATCAGGATTTGTCGTTTAAACCATATGTTAATCAGGTTTGTAAAATAGCATTTTTCCATCTCCGTAATATTGCAAAGATTAGGAAAATCTTCTCGCAGAGTGATGCAGAAAAACTAGTTCATGCGTTTGTATCTTCAAGACTAGATTACTGTAATGTGTTGTTAGCAGGATGTCCAAGTAATTTGCTGAATAGGCTCCAGCTGATCCAGAATGCAGCAGCACGAGTGCTGACAGGAATCAGCAGGAGAGACCACGTCTCTCCAGTGTTAGCGTCACTCCATTGGCTACCTGTAAAATTCAGAATTCAATTTAAAATTTTATTACTTGCATATAAAGCCCAAAACGGCTTAGCTCTGCAGTATTTACAAGACCTGATAGTGCCTTATGTTCCTGGCAGAGCTCTCCATTCTCGGAGTGCAGGTTTACTCGTAGTTCCTAGAGTATCTAAATGTAGATTTGGAGGGCGGGCGTTCTGCTATCAGGCACCATTACTTTGGAACCAACTTCCAATCTGGGTTAAGGAGGCTGACACCACCTCCACCTTTAAAACTAAACTTAAAACCTTTCTGTTTAGTAAAGCCTATAGTTAGTGTTTAGTAAACCTCTAGCTGGTGTTGGTAAATCTCTAGGTAGTGTAAACTCTAGTGTGTTAGAGTCAGTAGTCATAGTTGCAGCTATAGAACAAGACTATAATAGTTAGTCTCAAATATAGGTTCACGGTAGATATGCTGCTATAGGCTTATGCTGCAGGGGGGACCGACATGATCCGCTGGGCGGTGCCTCTCACCCTTCTTCTCCTCTCCTTTTCCCTGCCTCTCTTCTCCATTACCATTTTTATTTATTATAAGTATCTCATAGCTATCATTTTTGTCCATCGCTCCTGTAGTTTCTTGTGCTGGCCCCCCTTTTTTCTCTTTTGTGCATGTTTGCAGGCCGGAGCTTCGGGAGTTGCGTGCTGGCCTGCCTGAATTGACTACTACTTCGAGAGACAGAGCAGAGCGACCAGTTACTAACAAAGTTTTTCCACTTCCTGTGTTAAAATCAAAGTTTGTCACTCCTCCCCCCCACCCCGCTGCTGCCTTTTGAGAGAATCTCTCCTCAAAACAAAACTAAAACCAGTAAACAGAGGAAGAGAAATGTGTCACAAATCATCAAGAATTAAAAAATACCACATTTTTAAAACCAACTCAGGTTTTTTTTTACTTGTTGAGATAAACATGTTGACAACGAAGGACCAAACAGTGAAACCCGTGTGGTTTTGCGGCGCAGCAGAGGAACTAGTCGAGCACGCTCTCAGGGAGCAGGTGGCGTTTGTAGTGACACATCCGCTACATCCCCCTCATCCTCCCCCCCCACCCATCACCCCCATCACCCCCATCACCCCCATCAGCAGTACTCCAGTTGTGAAAGAAAATCAGGGGGGGTGGTGGATTTTATCATATGGGGACAGATAATTTGTGCTGATTACAAATAATATAATATATTACAAATAATAGCAGTGACCATCCACTGGGCTTACATCAAATACATCAAAACACAACAATAAAAAACAGTTTTCTGAACTTATCAATATGACTCTGTCCTTCACAGGATAAGTAAAATGGATCACTGCAAAAACTCACAATCTTAACAAGAATATTTGTCTTATTTCTATTTAAAATGTCTCATTTTAGTAAAAAAAAATTCATTACACTTAAAACAAGACTCATCACTGGAAAAAACAACAATTTTCACCTGTTTCAAGTAGATTTTCACTTGAAATAAGTAGAAAAATCTGCCAGTGGAACAAGATTTTTTTGCTTGTAATGAGAAGATAAATCTTGTCCCACTGGCAGATTTTCCTACTTATTTCAGGTGAAAATTTACTTGAAACAGGTGAAAATTGTCAAATAAGTTATTTTTCTGGTGTTATTTTTCTGGTGATGACTCTAAATGTTGAAATAGCAGTAAAACCACATTCATTGATGGAATGACATAAGGGATGGAAAGGGGGGATGGCAGTTTTACAGGGGGGATGATTTTGACCGTTTTTATTTCAGGGGGGGATGCCATCCCCCCTCATCCCCCCTCAACTCCAGTACTGCCCATCACCCATCACCCCCACCCTGAGGAGACTCACCCTCCGCAGCAGCCGCAGGCCCAGCAGCGCCAGCAGCAGCAGCAGGACGGCCACGGCCGCCGACAGGACGTACAGCAGCGTCGGGTAGCTGGAGCCGCCGGAGCAGCCGCCTGCAAGGTATACGGGAGAACGGTGAAGAAACAAGAGAAGAAGAAGAAGGGATGGCGTGGGCACCCTGGGGTGCTCAGAACAAGAGGCAGAAACCACACACTTCCTTCCCCGTTTCTCTGCTGAGTTATTTTGAGACTGGCAGCAGTTATTGTTCGAGGACGAGCTGCGAGATGGAGAGATAACCGTTAGAAACGCACATTAGATCGACTATGGGCCGCTCGCGATGTTATCGGCGGTGGTTTGCTCAAGTGTGAGATAGACGCATCAGAAATAGCTGATCACCCTTAATGACAAGCTCAGGTTGGACAGCATTCATGCACAAACGTGAAATAAAGTAACGGCTCCAGAATGATGAAAAACTAAACTGTACCACGACTGCAGTAGAAAGAACACGAGGCCTGACCTGAGAACTTTACTGGTTCCTGCTACTACTGTCATTTATTACCACTGTCACCGTGGTAACCAGTGGAAACGGAGCCGTGGCCACTTGTGGGTCCCGAGCACCAGCTGAGAAACACGACTTACCACTAGTACTACTACTACCACCACTACTAGTACTGTCTAGAACTAGTACTAGCATTTACTACCACCACTGTCATTTACTACTACTGCTACTACTAGTATTATTACTATTACTACTATTACTAATAGTACTACTTTTACTTATTTTCTTATCATTTTATTTCATTTATTCGTTATTTAAGCGTACTCTTAAATTAGCAACCTGTGCTTATATTATTATTATTTTACCTTTTCTTATACTTTTATTTCATTTTATTTGCTATTTACTGTACAATTATGTCTTGTTGCTTTTAATGTCGATGTAAATTACATGCAATTAAAAACAGGAAACAAACAATTAGTACAATATTAAGATAAGACACAATTGAGAGATAATAAAAACAGACAAATAATACAGTCAGTTAAACGCAAGTCTAAAATAGTGAGTTTTTAAAAGTGACAGACGAAGATAATGTGTATTATGTATGTATTGTATGTAATGTATTACTACTACTGCTAATACATACTACTACTACTACTGTCATTTACGACTACTATTACTACTATTACTAATATTACTAATATTGCTACTACATACTACCACTACTACCACTGTCATTTACTACAACTACTATTACCACCACCACCCCCACCAATGGATATTGTTCACATGCGCTACCGTGAGGCGGAGGAGAGAAAAGAGACTCTAATCTGACTGATGATTGACGGCACTCTGACCAATCACAGCCCTTTAGAGCTGCAGAAGGTGAGACTTCAACATGTCGTCCAAGAGACATCACGAATCAGGAGTTAGCAAGAGATTAAAGAAAGGCAAACCACGAGGAAACTCGTGCTTCACTTGAAGGTGGGTCTGTTGTTGAAGTAAAACAGTTTAAGATTAAGATTCCCAGAATATTCAAATTTTTTGAGATAGGATATTTGAGTTTTCTTAAACTGTAAGCCATGATCAGCAATATTAAAATAATAAAAGGCTTGCAATATTTCAGTTGATTTGTAATGAATCCAGAATGTATGACATTTTTGCATTACAGAAAATAAAGAACTTTATCACAATATTCTAATTTTCTGAGACAGTCCTGTGTAACATATTGGCTATAGTTATATCAGTTTATGTTGTTAAGAAGTTTTTGACCTCATTGATGACTTTGCATCAGGAAATAGAGACGTGTGCAGCTGTAAGAGGCATGTGTGCAGGTTTAGTGCTGATTTCAGACCTGCTTTGAGGTTTTTTGTGGGGGGTTGAGGTGGTGGAAGTAACTGAAGGTTAAATGTGACTTGGATTTGTTTATTTATTTCAGTTTTACGTTTTTTATTCATTATTTATTCTTATTTTTTTATCGTATTTGACTCATACAGTGAAACTACTGTATCTACACTTACAGTACATTTGTTATTATTAATAAAGTTTGTCAAACTGGGTGGAATGGTTCTTTACAGAAAAGGTTCTCTACGTTCTCCTGATGACAAACATCCACCAGACCGACACCGACACCAGCAGCTGCAGAGTTCATCGGACTTAAAAATAAGTTTCAACACACTAATTAACTAGTTGCTCCCACACTCGAGTTACGAAACCCGACCTGGTTTCATCTCGTTGTGGTCGACATTATCAGGTCTGCGCCAGAAAGGCCAGAAAGGGGAACGCGTCTGTTTCGCAACTGAAGAAAGAGCTTTTCTCTCCTCGGCTGCATCGTGTGTTTGAACCAGACGCTCCAGCGTTGATGTTTGTCAGAAAAGTTGCAGCAACCGAGCGAAGGTTCAGGGAACCGGTGAAGAACAAAAGAAGAGAGGGAAGAAAACGACCTTTGCAAGCGTGACGTGTAACTGGGGCGTTTTCTGAGAAGTGAGGCGACGAGGTGGCAGCCGGAGAGGATGCTGACGCGTCGCCGCGGGAGACGACGAGACCACAAGAGACACCGATCAAGAAGAACAAGTTCATGGCATTTTCTTTCAAACCCCCCCTAAGGTTGCCAACTCCCTAAAAAAAAAATAAGGGTCAACTCATCAACCCAATATCCTTCACCCTTCCTGTCGTGGTGAATTTTTTTAGCCCCTTTTTTTGTGAGTGAAACGATTTTTTAACTATTTGACTCGAACCTGAATTGAATTTATATTTTTGAATGCCATGAACACATGGAAAACAAATTATTATCCAGCAATTCACTTTAATACAAAATAACAAAATGAGCTGAATAAAATAAGTCCTGCTTAGCGTAAAATTGTATAAATGTATAGAGGGAATGCGCATGACGTCACAGATGCGACTTCACAGCGGGTTACGCCCACTGAGTGTCAGAAAGACTGAGTGTCAGAAAGACTGAGTGGCAGCGTAAACTTTCAGTTTGAGCAACTGGAAAACATCTAAAATGGGAAAGAGCTGTTGTGCGATCGACTGTACTCATAGATTTAGCAGTTATTGTTTTACAGACTGCCCAAAAATAAGCTTAAGAGAGACAAATGGATCGCTGCAATTCATAGAAACAACTGGATTCCAGGCACCAAAACGTGGATTTGTGGTTCCCATTTTGTATCAGGTAATGTTGGATTTTTGGGTAGCTAACGTTAAACGGTCAAATCATAAAGTTCGGTGTCCTCATCACTTTAATTTCTACAACAAATCCTGCCTTGAAGTCGGACCAAGCGTCAAGACTTTTGTATGTCTTCAAGCTTTGCTTCGTGTATTTCCCCGGTGTAGAAATTAAGTACATATAAATATCAGGAAACTGGATTCGTGGCCAAATATTAATGTCCATGGACCACTGGTTCTTGGTAACTGTACCAAATATTAATGTCCATGGACCACTGGTTCTTGGTAACTGTACCAAATATTAATGTCCATGGACCACTGGTTCTTGGTAACTGTACCAAATATTAATGTCCATGAACCACTGGTTCTTGGGGTAACTGTACCAAATATTAATGTCCATGGACCACTGGTTCTTGGTAACTGTACCAAATATTAATGTCCATGGACCACTGGTTCTTGGGGTAACTGTACCAAATATTAATGTCCATGGACCACTGGTTCTTGGTAACTGTACCAAATATTAATGTCCATGGACCACTGGTTCTTGGTAACTGTACCAAATATTAATGTCCATGAACCACTGGTTCTTGGGGTAACTGTACCAAATATTAATGTCCATGGACCACTGGTTCTTGGTAACTGTACCAAATATTAATGTCCATGGACCACTGGTTCTTGGTAACTGTACCAAATATTAATGTCCATGGACCACTGGTTCTTGGTAACTGTACGGGTCACTGTCAAGGCCAACTGACGCTAATTTAAGCCGATAATCGGCTGTTATCCCGTCTTCTCCACTAGTTGCAGCTGTTTTTGCCACTCAGTGCGAGTAAGGGGGGCTGGTCCAGTGGAGAAGTGACGTCAATGCAGACCCTCTATATAAAAAAATAGAAAGAAAGCAGAACATCCATTCTGTACTAGTGCACATTTTTAGTGCAATAACAAAAGTGCAAACAGAAAGTCTGTAGAAAACTTGTAAACATATTTGTGCCTCAAAGGCCATGACTGCAGGTACAGTTGTAGTAAAACAGCTCAACGCCATTTTCCATTGGCATTTTATGACAATTTTTTTTGACTCTCACAGTAATACGGGACAAAGTGCGCCTCTTTTCATCTCAATAGAGGTACTTAATTACGCTGGGGAAATACACGAAGCAAAGCTTGAAGGCATACAAAAGTCTTGACGCTTGTTCTTCAAGGCAGGATTAGTTGGTGAAATTAAAGTGATGAGGACACCGAACTTTATGATTTGACCGTTTAACGTTAGCTACCCAAAAATCCAACATTACCTGATACAAAATGGGAACCACAAATCCACGTTTCGGTGTCTGGAATCCAGTTGAATTGCAGCGATCCATTTGTCTCTCTTAAGGTTGTTTTTCGGCAGTCTGTAAAATGATAACTCTTATTTTTTGCTTAATCTACGAGTACAGTCGATCACACAACAGCTCTTTCCCATTTTAGATGTTTTCAAGTTATTCAAACTGAAAGTTTACGCTGCCGCTCAGTCTTTCTGCCGCTCAGTCTTTCTGACACTCAGTTGGCGTAACCCGCTGTGAAGTCGCATCTGTGACGTCATGTGCGTTCCCTCTATACAGGACGCCCCCCCTCCCAGCTGGGGATCCACCCACCTTGCACAGACACCACCAGCGCCCGGCGGCCCAGGCCGGCGCCGCCGTCGTCGTTCCTGCCGGCCAGCAGGAGCTGGCAGCTGTACAGCGCCGCGTCCTCCGGCTGCAGCCGCGTCAGCGTCAGGTTGTAGGTGAAGCCGCGGGGGCCGGGAACCGAAGACAGCTGGACCCTGTGGGCGGGGAACCGGGACGGGGAGGAGCCGCCCTGGGAGTGGTACACCACCTCCACGGGGGCCCGGCCCCGCTGCCTCTTCAGGACCACGCCCTCCACCGACGCGCTCTCGCCGGCCGGGGCCGAGCAGGGCAGCACCACGGAGCCGCCGGCGCAGGGCCGCACCAGCTCCAGCTCCAGGGGCCCGGCCGCGTCTCCGGGGGGACAAAACCAACGCAACCGTCAAAACCAACGCAACCGTCAAGGACACCAGTTTTACTTAAATAGAATTGATTCACTCAGCGCCTTAAATTCACCAAAAATTTGCAGTTCCACATAATCTCAAGAAAAAGCCCAAATTGCAACAGATTGACATCTTTTGGATCGCGTTTCGTAACATTTCCTGACGTGCACCTGAACGCGACTGCGTGAAGCGGCGTCGGCTCACGAGCTGGACGGCGTCTGAGCAGATTAGCACAATATACTTGCTATCTGAGCTTGCATTCGTGTCCGTTAGCGTGCACCACCAACTGCAACGTCGCTCACGTAGTACGCGAGGAGAGCACGTCATACCGGCGGTGACCGATAGGGGGCAGTAAGCAGAGCAACAGTTGGAAAAGTGATTACCGTATTTTCTGGACTATAAGCCGCTACTTTTTTCATAGGTTTTCAACTGTGCGGCTTATACAAAGGTGCGGCTATTCTGTGGATTTTTCTTCCGCGCGGGGCGCTTTAACCGGAATTAGAATCAAAACTAAGACAAAATAAATGCAAAGAAGAATACGCTACTTCTTCTTTAGCAGATAGAAGTAGAAGCAGATTTCGAACAGATAAATAGATAAATAAATACTGGTTATTTTCTCTTGTCCCGTTTTAATCAGCAAAGTTGCTGCCGTGTTAAAAGACACTGTTAGGAAAGGATCTATTTAGGTACAAACATGTACATCATTTACAGTTCAAAATCCTTCTGTACATGTAGTAAATATCTAATCTAACAACAGAAATATCTAATCTAACAACATAAATATCTATCATAAAAAATCATAAATATCGGCTTGCATATCTTTTTTTTTTTAAATAGAGCAGGTGGGGCTTGTGTATCTTTTTTTTATAATTTAAAAAAAAAATAGAGCAGATGCGGCTTATATGTAGGTGCGGCTTATAGTCCAGAACATACGGTAAATATTTAGTAGTAGAGGTAGTAGCAGTAGCAGATTAGAACAACGAACAAATTAACATGACAATATTGGATGAAGAGGAGATTATAACATTGCTTTGGTTGCAATCTCGGCAAAGGAAACGGCACCAGCGACCTCTGCGTCATCACTTGTGGCTTCTGGTTAATGACCGGGACCAGCTGGTGTCTTTTTGAGAACGTGCACGTCGACGCGTCAAATGAACGCAGGATACGCGTGGTGGCCATGACGCGTACGCGGTCTGAACTGCAAGTGTATCCCAGTCTTAATGCAACCATAGACGTATAAAGACAGACGCCTCGTCGAGCTGTTTGGCCCATCGCTGCGATACGTCAACGCGTCGGCCATATTGGATGTGGCAAATTTATATTAATGCATTGAAATGGAGCAAACTTTATAAAGTGTTTTACAAAAGGTATTTTAAGATAATGTCCATCATTGATCCATTCACACACAAATATATTTGGAAATCAAACAAGCACCAAAGACATTTCTATTCATTATTTTATGAAATATGATTATCGTTTTTGTTTTACCTGTTCTTCCTCTCTCATTCCATGTAATTCCTGTATGTGATCTAATTACTGTATTTTGGCGACCATACAGTGCGCCGTGTGGAAAGGCGCAGCCTAAGTTATGTGTGTCATTTCTGTATTTAAAACACACATACGGCACACCGAACGAAAAGGCGCCTTACAACACACACACACACACACACACACACAAGCATACAAGTGTGCATATTTAAAAATAGAGCGGGAGCAAAACTTCGTTTTATTGTACTTTATTTAAGTTATTACAATCGTTATTGCATTAATCAAACCGATCGAAGTCTTCATGCTCCGTTTCTGCATTAAACAGCTCCGCTTAATCAAATATGCAACAGTTGTCAGGACTCGGCCCGTCGGGCTTCATCCGGATCCCGTCGGGCTGAGACCGGGAGAACTGCTCAGCGCTGCGACGGGCACGAGCCGAGCGCGCAGCTCTCTGCCATGCTGAGCAGCCGAGTCAGACTCCGTGCCGTGCGGCCCCTTGGAAATGATGCCATTAATTAATGACATCAATAACCATTTACCCGATTTTTGTTATCTGTGACTGTGATTGTGGGAAAGTATGACGAGGGGGGGCATTTCACGGCAGGGGGGCTGAATCCGGCACAACACCGGCTTTTGCGAAAGCTCGAATAACAGTCTAGTCCAACCGTCCAGCCCAGCAGACACGTCAGCCCACGCATCTACAATCCATCAACAGTAAACGACGGAGCCCGCCGACCGAGCAGCAGCCGACCTCCGAGCCCACAGGGAATCGTCGGCTGCCGCTCGGTCAGGCGGTTCCTCCGGCCTTCCGGCCCGCCTCCGCGGTGCAGCTCTCCCAGGAGCCGCATCTCCTTCTCGGTAACGAGTCTCCCCGTCCGCTCCAGGTGTCCCGCCACGGATAGGGTTGCCACCCGTCCCGTAAAATACGGAATTGTCCTTTATTTGAGAAAAAAATGTTGCGTCCCGTATTGAACTAATACGGGACGCGATTTGTCCCGTATTTTCATTAACGGCCCATACACAAGTCTGTCACACACTCATCAACACTAAATTTAAAAATACTGAACAAAATAAACCACAGGAAACATTAAGGCCAGCAAAATCTTTGTGGCGGGACAACAGGACCTGCTGCGCTCTGTATATTATAGTTGAATTATTGAAATAAATTAACTTTTACACTATTTTCTAGTTGAATTATTGAAATAAGTTAACTTTTACACCATATTCTAGTTGAATTATTGAAATAAATTAACTTTTACACCAGATTCTAGTTGAATTATTGAAATAAATTAACTTTTACACCATATTCTACTTGAATTATTGAAATAAATTAACTTTTACACCATATTCTAGTTGAATTATTGAAATAAATTAACTTTTACACCATATTCTAGTTGAATTATTGAGATAAATTAACTTTTACACCATATTCTAGTTGAATTATTGAAATAAATTAACTTTTACACCATATTCTAGTTGAATTATTGAAATAAATTAACTTTTACACCATATTCTAGTTGAATTATTGAAATAAATTAACTTTTATTTAACTATTCTTCACCTGTATCTATATTATACATCTTGGCTGATGTGGACATACAAAGCATAGGAGGCTATTTCAGTTGCTATATAGTTGTCTATGTACAGTCATGCAAGTTTAATGCTATTAAAGCACTTTAAACTTTAAAAAAGCATTTTGTTTTTTCATATAAAATAAATAAATTTTTATTTATTTATTTAAAAGTTTTGGGGCTTTTTTTTGGCTCCTGCACTGCTGAAATCGGGTGTCCCTTATTTCTATTTCCGAAAGTTGGCAACCCTAGCCACGGAACCCCCGCCGGGCAGGCCGACCTCCCTGCCCGTGGCTGCCGCTCAGGCGGCGGTTCCTCCGGAACGCACGGTGTTTCTCAAAGCGCTCCCGCGAGGGAGACGAGTTCCCGGGGGAGCGGCGCCGCGGGGGCGGGCCGGAAGGCCGGAGGAACCGCCCGACCGAGCGGCAGCTCGGCTGGCGGGCTCTGTCGTTGGTGAGAGCCCCCGACAACACACATTGTGCGCATTGCGTCATTGGGCGCGCGGCACATTTTGAAAAAAAAAAAGAAGACGTTTATATGCGCCTAATGGTCGCGAAAATACGGTAACTCTCATTTAGTATAAAAAAAGCTTTTTAACTTTGAAAACAGACACGACTTGTGACATCAACACAAAATGCTGATTGTCAATTACAAACTGTTTCTTGAATGTGCCCCCCCCCCAGAAGAAACCCATCCTCAGACCCAGTCTGGATTTAGTTTCTGATATGAGGCGGTCGGTACAATTCCTCTCAGAACATGAATGAGGCATCTTCTCCTGTCGCTCCACTTTTTGCCACATCCAAAATGGCGGCAGCGTTGACGTGTGATTCAGTGCTCGGTGAGACGTGTAAATATCTGAGTAAAACTGCATCGCTCAGCTCTGACCTTTGACCTGATGGGCGACAGCTGACTCACGGCAGGTTGTTTTGCAGACGGTGGGCTACGTGTCGGCGAGCAGGTCTGAGCGAAGCCACGAGCCGATTCGTCTGGTTTCTTTGTGTCAGGAGATTTTATCGTGTTTCAAATGCAGCCTAGTGCACGTTTTCTTGTGGAAAGAAAAAAACAACAGACAGAGAAAGAGAAACAGAGAGAGACAGAGAGGCAATGAAGCAGAGGACAGAGCACCCGTGAGCAGTTGGATTCACACCAGCAGCTGAAGAATTATGACAAACAAGCCGTCAGTCTTCATGGTTTTTCTTCATTTAACACGATAAATAACGCAATGGTGCGTCTCCATCTAACCCTTTTCCTTTTCCACCAAAGGAAAAGGGGTAGATGATTTTAGCGTCGCTCCATTGGCTACCCGTAAAATTCAGACTCAAATTTAAATTTTATTACTTGCGTATAAAGCCCAAAACGGGTTAACTCCGCAATATTTGCAAGACCTGATAGTGCCTTATGTTCCTGGCAGAACTCTCTGTTCTCAGAGTGCAGGTTTACTCGTAGTTCCTAGAGTATCTAAATGTAGATTTGGAGGGCGGGCGTTCTGCTATCAGGCACCATTACTATGGAACCAACTTCCAATCTGGGTTAAGGAGGCTGACACCACCTCTACCTTTAAAACCAAACTTAAAACCTTTCTGTTTAGTAAAGCCTATAGTTAGTGTTTAGTAAACCTCTAGCTGGTGTTGGTAAATCTCTAGGTAGTGTAAACTCTAGTGTGTTAGAGTCAGTAGTCATAGTTGCAGCTATAGAACAAGACTATAATAGTCTCAAATATAGCCTTGCGGTAGATATGCTGCTATAGGCTTATGCTGCAGGGGGGCACCGACACCTCTCTTCTCCATTTCCATTTTTATTTATTCTAAGTATCTCATAGCTATCATTTATTCCATCGTTCCTGTAGTTTCTTGTGCTGGCCCCCCCTTTTTTCTCTTTTGTGCATGTTTGCAGGCCGGAGCTTCAGGAGCTGCGTGCTGGCCTTGCCACTGTTTGGCTTAAGGCTTTTCTCGCACTAGGGGAGTTTTTACCTGCCATTGTTTATGTAATAATTGCTCGGGGGTTTATGTTCTGGGTCTCTGGAAAGCGTCTAGAGACAACATATGTTGTATTAGACGCTATACAAATAAAATTGAATTGAATTCAAACCGGTTCGAGGGCTGGTTCTGGTTCACAACTCGTTCAACTTGTGAACCAGCTGAGAACCGGTTTGCTTTTCCACAACTCGGGTGTAAAGCGGAGCCACGTCATTACGTCACTGCAAACGTCAGTTATGTCGCTGCGTTTGCATGAAAATTTAAGCAACAACAAATATGGACAACCTTGTGATTGTACAGTTGCTGCTTCATTGGTTTCAGAAAACGGCAGATCCGACATCTTTATCATCAGACAGGTTTCAGTGCACAACGCTTATTTGAAAATGGGCCCGTCCGCTTATGCAAGCGGTTCTTTCCTCTAATCCAGCAAAGAGTTGGTGCTACCAGTTCTTTGTCAGTGAAAACAGAAATCCTTGTTCCAAACTCAGCACTGGCCCAGAACCAGAACCAAAACCAGCCCTGGAACCGGTTCAATGAAAAAGGCGTATGGGTGATCTGGCCTTGGTGTGAGAACGAAAATCTGCCTACAAGACATGTTTCCGTTTCAGTTTTTCGCAAAAGAAAAGTAAAATTTGCAATAAAGGTACTGCTCCGTGGGACCAGTGTTTCCATTGAACCGCTTTTCTTTTCATTCTCCTAACTCTCCCGGCTGTCACCTTGTATCTCCCTAACTCCCCAAGACTTCTCTTCAAAACAATGAAAAAGATCTAAAAAAAAAACATCTTTAGCCTTTGACAAATTCTTGCGATTGCCGCTAACGATGTAGCGATAATAGTCAACAAAGGATGATCACTGAAAGGATTATTCAGAGGTGACGCTCTTATGTAATGTTACAGCACAGCTACGTCCTATTTATGAGGCCCAAAACAGATGGAAACTAGACTGAACGGCTACGTCACATCCAGCGCTGCCAGAGAGTTTTACAATAAACATCCACCTTGTGAAAAATATTTGGCTTTTTTTTTTTTAATCAGTGGCGTTTCCATTTTAGGTTTTTCTTTGCGATATTTGGGTTTTGCACAAATCTGGAACCGGGACTAGAGGTCGATGCAATTCCATGTCCGAACAGTTGGTGGCACTAATGCACCAACAGGAACATCCACCGTCATTAAAGATGACAGAAGAAGAAAACTCGACCAATCAACGGTCGCTCAGCTTAAGTCCCACAAACATTAAATCAAGAAGCAGCTGCAGGATGTTAGTCAGCAGTGAATTGCACGCGTTAGGTGTATTTAAACTATGTATCGGTATCGAATCTGTATCGCCGATACCAGCCTGAACTTTACTCAATATTGGATTGGAAAGGAAATCGGTGGTATCGAACATTACTAGTGTCTGAAGGGTCGGACCATCAATCAAGCGCAAAGTCACTAAAACATTTTTACAGGTTTTTGAGTTCAGTGTACCACATAAAACGGGTCTGAGATCAGTAAACAACAAGATTCATACATAAAGCGCCCCGGAGTATGGGGCGCACTGACGATTTTTGAGGAATATTAAGGATTTTTAGTGCGCCTTATAGTGCATAAATACGGTAATTTGGTCCTCTGACACACGTGGCCCCGTTTTAACCCTTGTGCTGTCTTTGGGTCAAAATGACCCAATTCTTCTATCCTTCTTTCCTCCTGCCATGCTCTCTCCTTCCTTCTTCCTTTCCTCTTTTCCTCCTTTACTCCTTTTTCTTCCAACCTCCCTTTCGTCATTCGTTCCTTTATTACCTTCTTTGCTTTTCCTTCCTTCTTTCCTTATTTTCTCCATTCCTTCCTTCTTCCCTCCCTTCTTTCTTTCCTTTTCTCCATTATTTCCTTCCTTTTTCCCTCCCTTCCATCTTTTCTCCCTTCCTTACTCCCTTTCCTACTTCCTTCCTTCTTTTCTCCTTTCTCCCTTCCTTCCATCTTTTCTCCCTTCCTTACTCCCTTTCCTACTTTTCTCCTTTCTCCCTTCCTTCCATCTTTTCTCCCTTCTTTCCTCCCTTCCATCTTTTCTCCCTTCCTTACTCCCTTTCCTACTTCCTTCCTTCTTTTCTCCTTTCTCTCTTCCTTCCATCTGTTCTCCCTTCCTTACTCCCTTTCCCACTTCCTTCCTTCTTCCTTTCTCCCTTCCTTCCATCTTTTCTCCCTTCCTTACTCCCTTTCCTACTTCCTTCTTTTCTCCTTTCTCCCTTCCTTCCATCTTTTCTCCCTTCCTTACTTCCTTTCCTACTTCCTTCCTTCTTTCTCCCTTCCTTCCATCTTTTCTCCCTTCCTTACTCCCTTTCCTACTTCCTTCCTTCTTTCCTTATTTTCTCCTTTCTCCCTTCCTTACTCCCTTTCCTACTTCCTTCCTTCTTTCCTTATTTTCTCCTTTCTCCCTTCCTTACTCCCTTTCCTACTTCCTTCCATCTTTTCTCCCTTCCTTACTCCCTTTCCTACTTCCTTCCTTCTTTCTCCCTTCCTTCCATCTTTTCTCCCTTCTATACTCCCTTTCCTACTTCCTTCCATCTTTTCTCCCTTCTATACTCCCTTTCCTACTTCCTTCCTTCTTTCTTTTCTCCCTTCCTTACTCCCTTTCCTACTTCCTTCCATCTTTTCTCCCTTCTTTCCTCCCTTCCATCTTTTCTCCCTTCCTTACTCCCTTTCCTACTTCCTTCCTTCTTTTCTCCTTTCTTCCTTCCTTCCATATTTCCTCCCTTCCATCTTTTCTCCCTTCCTTACTCCCTTTCCTACTTCCTTCCTTCTTTTCTCCTTTCTCCCTTCCTTCCATCTTTCCTCCCTTCCATCTTTTCTCCCTTTCCTACTTCCTTCCTTCTTTCTTTATTTTCTCCTTTCTCCCTTCCTTCCTTTTCTCCCTTCTTTCCTCCCTTCCATCTTTTCTCCTTTCCTTACTCCCTTTCCTACTTCCTTCCTTCTTTTCTCCTTTCTTCCTTCCTTCCTTCCTTTCTCCCTTCACCCTCCCTTGACCCAAGGACAGCCCAAGGGTTCAAAGTGCTAAATTAAAAGTTTAGTTTGTTTTAAACATGTCTTCAAAGAGGAGGAACAAACCTACCAGGGTGGACGAGGAGGAAGAACTCGGTCTCTGCTTTTATCCTCTGGTCCTCGGAGTCCTGCTTCTCCCACACAAACTCGCAGAAGTATCGGTCCGTGTCCG
This sequence comes from Cololabis saira, assembly GCF_033807715.1. NCBI lineage: Eukaryota > Metazoa > Chordata > Actinopteri > Beloniformes > Belonidae > Cololabis > Cololabis saira. Next base: position 6,629,542 of record NC_084587.1, on the reverse strand, counting down.
CGGGGCCGAGCCCGGTCACGGTCACGTTGACCGCGTGCTCCTGCGGGTCCCCGCGGACCTGGAAGCGGCTGGAGTCCCCGGTGGCGGTGAAGTCGCTGCCGGTGTACTTGAAGATGATCTGGCCGGGCCGCAGCCAGCCGCGCTGCAGGGAGAAGCCCACGGTGGGCGGGCTGCGCGGCGGGACGCGGCAGGGGAACACCACGGACTGGCCCTGGGCCCGCTCCAGGAACCGGACCTGGGTCCCCTCCGGGGCCTGGACCTCACCGTGAACTGGACGGAAACACTTGGTAGTTAAGGTTTAAAGAAACAATAAATTAACTGATTTGATTCATCAATCAAATTAATGAATTAATTTGAATTTTTATTTCGAACATGCATATAAAATGAAAGTAAAAATAATAATAAAAAGATAAACATTTACATCTTCATATTCAAATATGTTCGAAAAAAAGGAGTAGGAAGAAGTTTACACTTTTTTCTAGTTCCTACCCCTTTATAACTCTATGGATTTACATTATTGCTATTATTATATCTACACAATATCCATATAAATATAATCTATATAAATACTACGTAAACATGCCTATTATTACATAATTATCCATATAAGTATAAATATTACATAAATGTTATATCAATATCTAGAAAATACAACTATTATATAAATCTATATAAATATACACTATATAAACTACATAAATATCCCTATAAATATATATGTGCTACATACCCAATAAATATAACATGCATTACATAATTTCAACTATCCCTCTCAACATATAATATATACTACATAAATATCTAAACATATCTTAAGCAAGTATAATATACCTTTTTTTTTCAAGTCAGTGAATTAATCAAATTTCCCAACAATTTTGGACAAAAAAGCATGAAAAAAATATGTACATTTCATATAAAGTGATGCAAAATATGTTTATTATTACAGCCCACCCCCCAAGACAAAAAAAACAAGGCAAAAAAAAGAAGAAATGTATCAATATTATGGATTGTAATACCAGGGTTCATTTCCACGAATTTTTAAAATATTAAATATAAATTAAAGCTGCAAGCAGCGATGAACGGGCCCTCGCGAGTGCAATTTTCACCAATAAAGGTCAAGGACTCAAAACTAAGTCCGATGACACCACTCACGACTCTTTATGTAAAACCATTCAAAAATTCTGGCAGAAAGTAGGAAGTATCAAATATGGACCAATCAGATGAAGGGGGGGCGCGCTTTTTGGCATCTATCGTCGCCACGGTAACGCTTTTGACTGAGAAAAGTAATGCCCATCGTCGCAGGACGGAGACGCACATTTTGATGTATAACACATCTGGGTGCACGTTACGGTTCGGGCAAAGAAGCGGATGAAGAAATGGCATAAATTGCGCCAAAATTACACGATTAATTCAAAATGGCCGACTTCCTGTTCGGTTTCGGCCATGGCGCCAAGAGACTTTTCTTTAAGTTGCGACATGATACAGGTGTGTACCTCTTCATCTCTTCAAATTATAAATAGGGACAAAATAATGTATCGGTAACTGACAACTGCAAATGTTTTTATTGTCATGAACTGTGTGGTGTTTTTAAGCTTTTTAACTTCTCAAGAGTCCAATCACAGATACATTTCAGTTTTTCTGATTCTGAAATGACCCAAATTAATATTTTTCTTTAAAAAAACGGGGGAAATGCTTTAATTCAATTCAATTTTATTTAAATATAGCGCTTTCCAGAGACCCAGAACATGATCCCCGAGCAATTAAACACAAAATAAACATAACGTTTTTACATAACTATCTTTAAAGAGAGGAAAAATAATTTGAAAGCAAACCAACAGGTTTCAAATCCGTGTTTTATCAAGTTCATAAAATGTGCGGTTACATACCATCCTGGTTTCAGATAGATAGATAGATAGATAGATAGATAGATAGATAGATAGATCTTTATTCATCCCCGAAGGGAAATTCAACTGTCCAGCAGCTCATCAATAAATAAAAAACAACCACACTTCCACTCAGACAATAAAAGCACATTAATATTAAAATAAACATGAAATAAAAGGTTAAAACTAAGTGCAAAGTAGCATATAAAGTGCAAAATAACATAAAGTCCAGTTGTGGTAGAGGTGAAATGTGTGATGAGTGTGTGTGTGTGTGTGTGTGTGTGTGTGTGTGTGACTGAGTTCAGGAGGATTTAAACAGTCTTATTGCTGTGGGGACGAAGGATTTATAATATTTTTGCAGGTAACAGGACTCAGTAACAGTCCGCTGTGTAGAGTGTGAACAGTAAACGGTACCAGGTCTGTGTTCAGACCTGATCCAGAACCAAAACCCCTTCTGTAAAAACAAAAAACCCAGAAACGAGTTTTGCTCAACAGTGTTGAAAGTCGCCCAGTTTGTGGTTTGAGACTCTGCTCGTCCGGGAACTGGTGACAGGAAACCCCAGAAAACCACCATCACGTTATTAGCATGGTTATTAGTGTCCGCCGGGAGTTGCTGGAGGAAATAAACCCGTATCTGCTCCTGCAGTCGGTGCTGGAGGAAATAAACCCGTATCTGCTCCTGCAGTCGGTGCTGGAGGAAATAAACCCGTATCTGCTCCTGCAGTCGGTGCTGGAGGAAATAAACATCACAGGAAACAGGCGGGGGTTTCAGTCCCGACCGGGGATCGAACCCGCGACCTCCGCTTCTATAATCCGCAACACGTGTTGCTTTATTTATTAAACTATTATTACAGCATTATTAGGATCACTTATCAGAAAAAGTAAGTCAAATTTACTTGGTATTAGTGTTTTATTAAAAAAATAACCCTTTAAAAAAAAAAAAAAAAAAATCACTTTAAATGTGTACAAAATTATGGGACAATCCTACCTGCTCTTTTTGCAGTTTTTTTTTCCGCACTACTTTTATTTTCATTCCAATGTATATACTGTCTATATTTCGTAATTATATATTTTTTACTTTTTTTACCCCTCCCCTGCATGTGTTAAGTGTATTGCTGCTGAACAAAGTGAGTTTCCCCATTGAGGGAGAAATAAAGGATAATCTAATCTATTTTTATAGTCTACCTCATACACATCTTACCTGCTTTTTTTGCACTGTTTTTCTTTCTTTCTCGTTCTGCACTACTTTTTATTTTTCATTCCAATGTATATATACTGTTTATATTTCGTATTTGTATATTTTTTACCCTTTCCCTGCATGTGTGTGTTTAGTGTACTGCTACTGAACAAAGTGAATTTCCCCACTGAGGAAGAAATAAAGGATTATCTTATCTTATTTTACAATTTAGTCCTGTTGTAATTACTGTTTGGTCAGTAAAACTTTACATGTTCACTGTATTTTATACTGAATTATTCTTGCAACCACAGATGAAAGTTTTTGGGGACATTTTTTGGATTTTTTTTTTTTTTACAGTGTAAGATAAGATAAAATAATCCTTTATTTCTCCCTCAATGGGGAAACTCACTTTGTTCAGCAGCAGTACACTCAACACACACATGCAGGGAAGGGGTAAAAAAGTAAACAGTAAAAAAATATATATAATTACGAAATATAGACAGTATATGCAGTACATTGCAATGGAAATAAAAGTAGTGCGAAAGAAAAAAAAGTGCAAAAAAAGCAGGTACACAAAACTGCTGCAGGAGGATTTAACCACATTTAAGAGTCAAAAGTCTGTTTCACACCAGTCTTTTTTTTTTTAGATATTTCCAGACCAAACAAACTGATTTAATCCAAGTCATAACTTTTCTTTAATTTAAGGTGTTGTTTCCCAATTCTGTATTCAAATAACCGAATAACTCTAGAAATGCCCACATTATTTTCTTTTTAAAAAGCATTATTAATAATAATAATACATAATAAAATAGCAGCTGCCCCAGACTCACCAGACTCAGTCTGCAGGATGAGCAGGATGCCCAGGGCGCAGAGGAGAGCCGGGTTCTGCATCCCAGCCATCATGAAGGCGGTGATGAAAAACACGGCGGCTCAGAAATGAGCGTCAAAAGTTTAGGTAACTGCAGAAGAAGCCGAGAGGAACCCCAGCAGGCTCCACCTCCAGCCCTCAGGGCTGTTCAGGGGGAGGAAGACACTAACACATGGGTCTGATCAGCTGCTTCACAGCAAACTCCACAATAAACATTTAAATAAATAAATTAAACCACAGAAGTGAGGAAGAGAAAACCATCCGGTTCCGACACATCCAGGTCTGTAACTTCTGCTAAATTCATTAACAAGCTTTCTAGTTTGCATTAAGTTTCACATCTTTATGAGGGCAGAAACAAACTAAAACAAAAACTTATTTATTAGAGGGATGGGAAGATGTCAGACGGTTCTGTTCCTGCTGACTAAAGAGTGTAATCTGAACATAAAACTCAAAACCTGAGTTTCAAAACTGCTCTTTTGTTCACACTCATGAAACCACAGGCTCGGGTTTGTCTGGTGGTTTTAAAAGCCGTTTAGGGTGCCTATATCTTTAAGTGCTGCAGTTAAGATTTTATTTATCCTGTTTCACAAAAATAAAAAAGACCTTTTATTTTTTTGATTATATTTTAATCAATTTATTTTTGTCTTGCAGCAATTCAGCAGGATTTCCTTCAACACTCAGCCACAAATGTCTGTTTAACCCTTTAATTAACCCTAATTGTCTATTTTAACCCTCGGACACAAGTTAATATCTGACATTTTTATTTAACTTTTGTAATTTAACACTTTTTGGTCTACTGAAGCTGCTAAACGTTGCTCCCCGCTGAAAATGACCCCTGCGGTTCCCTCGTCCCGCCACCAGGGGGTGCTGTTGTCCCGCTGAACATGTCGGTAAGAGGTGGATTTCACCTAATTTTTAATTCTTTCATGAACCACAAACAGTCAGCAAAATGATGCAGGTGCTTTTAATTCAGAAGCATTTTAATGTGACATTTTCAAGTTAGACTTTGATTTGAAACAAAAAAGTTTAAAAATAAAAAAGTCTTTACAGGACAGTTTGCATTCATTTCATTTCTGGGTGAAAGTTCATTTTTAATATCAGGCCAAAAAAAAAAAAAAAAAAAAAAAAACCCCCAACATAAATAAAAATAAATCACTTTTTTTTTAGGGGGAATAAAAACAATTTTATTCACCGTGTTACCTCCATCCCTTTAAAACTTTCACCTCAGCATCACAACAAGAGAATCTGGTGCCTCATTAAAAACAAAAGTCCTGTCGATTACTTACCCTGTTGAAGTCATAACAGGCGGCAAGAAGACTTAAAGTCTACATCTCAAATATTCTGATTTATTAAAAAAACTAAAGAGCACGACTTTATCACTTCATTACAAAATAAAAGCGATTATGTCACCCAGAACACTTCTAGACCATCAGGTTCTTACGAGCCTCAACTCAGTTTTAAGGCTGAAAAACTCACAAGGACGAGCTACAGACAAACAAAACCAACAAATGAAGTTGTGATACCGGCAGAGGAAAACCTTCGCCGCACGCAACGCAAGGCTGAAGTTTCTGTTCCCGTCTTCATGCCTGAATAACCACTCGTGCAGGTTTCACTACTGTAAATATCCAGGCAGAGCCTTTATCAGAGTTAAACGTAGTATTTACAGTCACATCACGGGTTATATCTGCTAGATACACACGTCTTTATTTTGGGCTTCATACAGTTTCTTATCAAGACAACCGAACTTGGCGTTTATCGTTAATATCTGACGACCTCAGGCCCTTTAAAACGGACCTGCGGTTCGGTGAAGCAGAACACGAGCACGAACCCGCCGAACCCAAAAGGAGGTTCACAGGAAACAAGTCGATAAAACGCGTTCATCCTCAACCTTTGCAAGTTTGACAAGCTTCATCTATGTGACGTACATTTACGACTGGAGAACTTAAATCCCTGCAGTCCAAACAGAAGATAAATAAACACTTCTGACCCTAAAAACACGGCTGACGCCAGTTCAGTGGGGACTAGAGTTGCCAACTCCCTGATAAATAAATAAGGGACTCCTCATTGGCCGGCCGACACGATCGCCTTCAACTTTCCAGCCTGGTGAATTTCTTTAGCCCCTTGTTTTGTGAATGAAACGATTTTTTTAACTATCCGGAATTGAATTAGATGCATAGTTTTGAATGCCATGAACACATGGAAAACAAATTATCCAGCTATTCACTAATACAAAATAAAATGAACTGAATAAAATAATTCGCTTTTTTAAACTGAAACCTGTCCTGCTTAACTTAAAATTGTATAAATATAAAATAGAAAGAAAGCAGAACATCCATTCTGTAATAGTGCACATTTTTAGTGCAAACGGAAAGTCTGTAGAAAACTTGAACATATTTGTGCCTCAAAGGCCATGACTGCAGCTACAGTTGGAGTAAAACAGAAAGAAATAACTTATGAACTCAACAGCTCAATCCCATTTTCCATTGGCATTTTAGGACTATTCTTTCACTCTCTCAGTAATACGGGACAAAGTGCGTCCCCTTTCAGCTCAATACGGGACCCGGACTTTAGTTTATAAATACAGGCCGATTCCATTTTAAATATACTCTATACTGATAACCACAAGTACTAAAATTACATTCATGCATATAAACATCTTAACATTTTACTTAACCCTTGTACTGTCTTCAGGTCAAGGAAGGAGGAAGGAAAGAAGGGAGGAAAGAAGGAAGGAATGGAGAAAAGAAGGAAGGAAGGGAGAAAAGAAAGGAGGAAGGAAGGAAGGGAGAAAAGGAGAAAAGAAGGAATGGAGAAAAGAAGGAAGGAAGGAATGGAGAAAAGAAGGAAGGAAGGAAGGGAGAAAAGAAGGAAGGAAGGAAGGGAGAAAAGAAGGAAGGAAGGAAGGGAGAAAGAGGAAGGAAGGAAGGGAGAAAAGGAGAAAAGAAGGAAGGAAGGGAGAAAAGAAGGAATGAAGGAAGGAAGGGAGAAAAGAAGGAATGAAGGAAGGAAGGGAGAAAAGAAAGGAGGAAGGAAGGGAGAAAAAAAGGAAGGAAGGAAGGAAGGGAGAAAAGAAGGAAGGAAGGAAGGGAGAAAAGGAGGAAAGAAGGAAGGGAGAAAAGGAGGAAAGAAGGAAGGGAGAAAAGAAAGGAGGAAGGAAGGGAGAAAAGAAGGAAGGAAGGAAGGAAGGAAAGAAGAGAGGAAAGAAGGGAGGGAGAAAAGGAGAAAAGAAGGAAGGAAAACAAGGAAAGAAGGAAGGAAGGAAGGGAGAAAAGAAGGAAAGAATGTATGAGGCGAGAAAAGGAGGAAGGAAAGAAAGAAGGAAAGGAGTAAAGAAGGAAGGAGAGAGCAGGAGGAAAGGACAGGAGAAAAAAAACAAACAAAAAAAAAATCTCCCAATTGCTTCTGTTGGTCGATGTGAAATGCATTCAGGGAAACTTCGCCATCTCAAGTCTGCACGATGGAAGCAGCCTTGATAAAACCCTACAGAACGGAGGGAGACCCGGTTCCTGGAGGTTCTGCAGCTGAACCGGCCCCACCGGTCCCAGAGATCAGAACTGTGAAGTACCAACCAGTACCTTTCCTTCGGGGGGAAACTCACCTCCACGCACGTCAGGACAGACCAGCGTTGGGTTTCAACAAGGATTTTATTACAACATATTGATAAAACATTACAAAGGATGCGTACAAGCAATTCGTTTTTTAACCAGAAAACAGTAAAACAAACCTGAAAAAAAGAGAATAAAGCTAGACTGATGATCCATGGATTTATAAACTACTTTGTGGGAGTCGTTCTGCCGTCTCGACCCTCACCAACCAAGGTTGGGGACGAAACGTCCAACAGCAGCTAAACCTGCTGTGAGGGCCTCGACGGGCCTACCAAAGAAAACTAAAAACAAATCAAAACGTTTACAGGAGAAACTTGCCTTTGAAAAGGAGTTGGTAATGTTCATGTAACTCCAGCAGCTTCAAAAGAAATCATTTTTTTACACACTTCACCTCTATGAACCTGAGTGAAACCTATGGGAAAGAATATATCCTCACATGTGATCAGACGACACCAGAAGAGCTGTCTTTGCAGTATTTCTGTCCCCCCCCCCCCAGTAAATACGTTACAATAAATGTCCATAGCAACCAACATCTGCCGTCACCACTGATCTTAACTCCTCCTTGCTGGCAGCTAGGTTTGAAAAAGGGTGAGAGAAAGGTGTTAACCTCAAACCTAGTGCGCTGGCGGCTTTGCTTCTTCAGTAGCGTCCGGCCGGAGACATGACGGGCGGTCTCATACCCATGGGGGGCCCGCCCTGGTAGGGGTTCACCATGGGGGGACCCTGCCCATACGGAGGCATCCCTGCAGGCATGTAGCCCGGCATGGCCTGGTGGGGGGCGCCGTACTGGCCTGAGGACACACGGAGCAGCACGTTAGGAGGAAGATTATTTTATTGATGAATGACTCATTCTTACGACGGAGTATTAGGGCCAAAATAAGACAAAACATTTTTGGGAAATTACGAGAATAAAGCCGAAACGTCGCGAGAATAAAGCCGCAACGTCGCGAGAATAAAGCCGCAACGTCGCGAGAATAAAGCCGCAACGTCGCGAGAATAAAGCCGCAACGTCGCGAGAATAAAGCCGCAACGTCGCGAGAATAAAGCCGCAACGTCGCGAGAATAAAGCCGCAACGTCGCGAGAATAAAGCCGCAACGTCGCGAGAATAAAGCCGCAACGTCGCGAGAATAAAGCCGCAACGTCGCGAGAATAAAGCCGCAACGTCGCGAGAATAAAGCCGCAACGTCGCGAGAATAAAGCCGTAACGTCGCGAGAATAAAGCCGTAACGTCGCGAGAATAAAGCCGAAACGTCGCGAGAATAAAGCCGAAACGTCGCGAGAATAAAGCCGAAACGTCGCGAGAATAAAGCCGAAACGTCGCGAGAATAAAGCCGAAACGTCGCGAGAATAAAGCCGAAACGTCGCGAGAATAAAGCCGAAACGTCGCGAGAATAAAGCCGAAACGTCGCGAGAATAAAGCCGTAACGTCGCGAGAATAAAGCCGTAACGTCGCGAGAATAAAGCCGTAACGTCGCGAGAATAAAGTCGTAACGTCGCGAGAATAAAGTCGTAACGTCGCGAGAATAAAGTCGTAACGTCGCGAGAATAAAGTCGTAACGTCGCGAGAATAAAGTCGTAACGTCGCGAGAATAAAGTCGTAACGTCGCGAGAATAAAGTCGCAACGTCGCGAGAATAAAGTCGTAACGTCACGAGAATAAAGTCGTAACGTCACGAGAATAAAGTCGTAACGTCACGAGAATAAAGTCGTAACGTCACGAGAATAAAGTCGTAACGTCACGAGAATAAAGTCGTAACGTCACGAGAATAAAGTCGTAATTTTAACAGGAAGAGCATCTTCTCCCTGTGTTAAAACAAATATTGAGCATCTTGTGAAGTTATATTTATAATATATTTAATATTACGACTTCATTCTCGTAATATTACGACTTCATTCTCGTAATATTACGACTTCATTCTCGTAATATTACGACTTCATTCTCGTAATATTACGACTTCATTCTCGTAATATTACGACTTCATTCTCGTAATATTACGACTTCATTCTCGTAATTTCCACATTTTTCTTTTGTCTTAGTTTGGCCCTAATTCTAGAACATTCTAGAGATGCACCGATCGATATCGGCCGATTATGCACCTATCGGTTTTGATCGGAGTCCTCAAAATAATAGTTCAAAGCAGCCAATCCGATGACTAGTGTAGTCCCGATCGATCGGCCCGATCACGTCATTTTTAAAACATCGGTTTCGGGCAAAAAAAAAAAAAAAAAAAAAAAGATTTTCGGTTGGGTGATGGGTTGAAGCAATGTACAAATATAAATCAATTTAAAATTTTTCTTAGACAGTCCTGTAGTCTGTGTGTACACACATTTATTACCACAGAAAAGAATAAGTTAGTAAGCTACACGACTCCAAGTCGTCTCTAAGAGTCTCTAGAGAGTGAAATATTGCACATCAGCCTGCAACAAAAAAGTCAATTCATGGCACTTTCTCATCTCCTAATTTTGAAAAACGTCAGTGATGTGTACATGAGACAACAATATTGAAGAATTTATGGATTTCACGCTGTGATTGGTGCATCTCTAGTTAGTTCCTGCGTGGTTCTCACCGTGCATGGGATGCCTCATGCCCGGCTGCTGCGGCAGGCCTTGCTGCGGGGGCATGATGCCGCCCACGGCCGCCACGGGCGGAGCAGCGATATGGGCCTGGCCCGGCCTGGGTATGAGCCGCTGGTAGCGGGGCAGCGTTGCCTTCATCTCCTCCTGGTTTTCGGGGACAACACACAGAGCCGACGTTCAGACACGAGAAACCCTGTTATGCCCCTTTCAGCACAAAGAAAAAACACTCACAAAAACAAAAAAGTTTTGAGGAAACTGGGTACCAAAGTTGGCGAGCCCTGATTTCAGACTGAGGATATTTCAAGTTCAGAATCAAATCTTTCAACATAACCACAAAACAAAGACTACTCAGTGGTATTTCCTCATCCTGCCCTACACGTATTCCTCAAGTAGTTAATTCATCATGCATTTAAGTCAAGTTATCACTATATATACTATAAACCAGTCATTACTTACTGTGAAAAAAGGGCAAAACAGAAAGCTCAAGCAACTTACCAGTGAGATATCCTCATCAGGATGGATCAACTTACTGGTTGCACTCGTGGTGGTGAGGGTGGCGGGCTTACTGGTCACTGTGGCTGAGGGCTTGGCCACAGTGCTGCTAGAGGGATTAGAAGAAGAGGAGGAAGAGGGAGAGGAGACAGAGGGCTGGGTGTAGGCGGGGAATGTCGCTTTGGGGGGGTCGGCGGAGCCGGCGGCGCTGAGGGCGTTGGAAGCTGCAGCTCCTGAACCGCTCTGCTGGGCCTGGAGAGACAGATGATACAAATCAGTATCTAGTTTGTTTACATCTTCACATATAAAGATAAATACTTAATAGATAACGAGTAGGCCTGTGTTGAAAAAAAATCGATTTTCCCAATTCTAAATCGATTCGTATGTCTAAAGATCAATTTTTTTTTCATCATTACTCTAAAACTTTTGGTATTTTCTTGTTTATGCCCAAAAAAAAGGAATGTTTTGTTGGACACGAGAATAACTGGTGCCATGTTTTTGCCTTTAAATATATTTAAATGTATGAAAACATTAAAGTTTTCAGTTATCATTGCAAAAATTGTCTATATTTCGTTACTTTATATACTGTCTTGGGGTCACATTTGCATAAAATGCTAAAAACCAAAATTCTCAAAAATTTAAAACCAAAATAGACCAAAAATGGAAAAAATAAAAAAAGGAAGGGAAAAAAAACAAAAAAAAAAACGATTTCATACAGCGTTCTCTCTGTTTGCTGCCTTGGATCCGTTTGTTTTAAGAAACATATTCTGGGGCAAAATGATCAGTTATTAGGCCTGTGTTGAAAAAAATCGATTTCCCAATTCTAAATCGATTCTCATATTAATTCGTAAAAATCGATTAATGTGTCTAAAGATCGATTTTTTTTTGGGGGGCGGGGGGTTTCTTTTTTTATTTATTTTTTCATCTTTACATGACAACTTTTGGTTATATTTTTGTTTATCCCCAAAAAAGGAATGTTTTGTTGGACACGAGAATAACTGCTGCCATGTTTTTGCTTTTAAATATGTTTAAAGGTATGAAAACATTAAAGTGTTAGGTTATAATTGCATAAATTGTCTATATTTCATTACTTTATATACCGTCTTGGGGTTACATTTGCTAAAAACCAAATTCTCAAAAATTAAAAACCAAAATAGACTGAAAATGGAAAAAATAAAACAGTGCGGGAAAAAATAAAACCGATTTCATACGACTGTTTCCTCCCTGGATCTGTTTGGTAATTCTGCCCCACGATGTTTCTGAAAGCAGTTCTATCAGCATTCTGGGAGCTGATTGGTCCTTACAGCATCATTAGCTGCAATACTTGCTGTTTAATCTCAATATAATACTAGTATTAATATGTTGCAGAACTACAGTCATATAATTCATGCAACAGCTCAAAAAACAGTTTTAATAACACTAACCCAAATCAATATCGGAATCGAATCAAATCTTGATAATCAATTCTGAATCTTAAGAATTGATTCTTGACATTTGAGTCGATCCCCAGCCCTGACACCAAGAGTTTAAAAGGTGTTCAGCCTCGTGTTGCAACAGGACTTTCAGCAGCAGTTCAAAGTCATTTAAAACCGAATAACCGGGAGGTTTAAAGTCACATGATGTGCACGACGGTGTCATGTGACCAGAGTTAGTCACTGAAAACATATGTGGTTTCCAGAAACGTATTTCTCAAGTAAAACACAGCAGAAGCCGCGCGGGAAGCTTTGCAGAAGTAAACAAGCTACTGGAAAAGTGGACCAAGGTGCCACCGCTTGTGCAACGATTTCTTCACAATACGAGTGAAAAACCCCAAATAGGAAGCCATTGAATGGTTTAATGTATTGCCCATTTGCATTGTGGGTTTTCCTTCTACACGATGACATCATCCCAGGCCTATTCCCTCGTCAGCTATTAAGCAAAAGGTGAGATATTTTGTGTTTTTAGTTGTTAAAAACTAAACCACAAGGCTGATTTAAGGAGATGGGGCTTACTTGTGACTTTTTAAAGTTATTTCATGTAGCAACGACACTTCCAACCACATGGGCACAAACAGACCTGTCGAGTTAACATGACCAGGGATAGTTCTGTTCTACTGAAAGCAGATGATCCGACTTCTCATGTGAACCTGCTTCACCCCATAAGAGGAGCTTTTTGTTATTCTGTCATCAGAAATTAATTTTCTAGTGATATGCTGCCCCCACCTGGCCAGAAGTAGCATTACTACACGGAGCAAGCTGCAATCTTCACATGCGACTGGTGACAATAAACCACATGCGCTGCTTTTCTCCAGAGGTTGTTTTCTAATTTCCACTAGGCGTAATAAAAGGTGATAGTTTCTGATTTTACACTTCTGTTGGTCGTTTTGTAGTGGGAAGTTAATGTTTATGCCAACATTGTCAAAAAGAAAACGTGTTTTTTTTTTTAGGAAGAATAGAAATGGATTTGCACTAGGGCTGCAGCTATCGAATATTTTAGTAATCGAGTATTCTACTGAAAATTCCATCGATTAATCGGATAAAACATTTGTTTAGTTAAAGAGCGATTATAAATATACATAAGATGTTAATTGACATCACTAAGACTAAATTATATAATACAGTAGGTTCATGATGGGCATTTAAAAACCCTGAACTTACACAGTTGACCAAATTCACTGCCTTCACTCAAAAAACTAAGGATCTTACCAAGAAATATTCTTATTTCTAACCTAAAAATGCCATTACACCTGATAACATACATAACTTAAAAGGTTAGGTGTTTTTCCCACGTGTTTCAATTGAACTTTCATTTGTGTGAAGCAAATTTTAAGTTCTAATTAAGTTTTAAGTTAAAGTATAAGATTTCTCATCTCGAAAAGCAGGGCGTAACACCTGCTTTGAGCTGCAATATTAAACGATTCCTCGAGGCAGAGAAAATTCCTCGATCATTTTTTGTAATCGAATTACTCGAATTATTCGAGGAATCGTTTCAGCCCTAATTTGCACTTTTAGCTGTTCTGCATCTGGTCTGAACTGGTCAGTGGAAACAGAAAGCCCAGTTCCAAACTCAGCACTGGCTCAGAACCGGTTTGGTGGAAAAGGGGGAGATGAAGACGCTACTTAAGTACCAACCGTTACGCAACCTTTAAAAAAGGTCATTTAAAAATGTGACCATTTAACCTCAGATGAAGAACTTTAACAGCAAATGTCATTTAGTTAAATGAATTATGTATCATTAACTCTCAACCATGCTGCAAATTAAAAGCGCTTCATCCAAATGTTCGACTTCAGGTTCTCAGAAGTCTTTGCGGCAGAAAATGTACATTAACGCACTAATGCAACATACAAAGTTCTTTAAAAGCACAAGTAGCTACTGGCACAACTCATAATAAAGACCACAAGAGGGATAGCTCTTAAATCCGTGTATCAGTCATTTTTCAAAATAGAACGAAAAGTGAGAACTCATTTTCTCAGTATTCATTTCCTAACTAAAAATTTTCAGTTTTCGATTTTATGCTCAATGGAAAAAACTGATAACGACCGTTTCCCCCCCCCTTTTTTTTTTTTTAAGTTTGGTTTTATTTTGAAAAACGAATGATACACGGATTCTACTTAGTGATGCACCGATTGTTCGGCCGAAAATGGCAAAAAAAACACTTTCGGTGTTCGGCGGAATAAGTGGGAAAAAAAACCAAACAATTTATAATATATTAAAGCAGCACAACGTAACTTTCAGCTTTTCTGAGTTTGGCGGCATCTTGTGGACAAAATCGGTAGTGTTTTACCAGAAAGAACACTACGTTTCCCATGAGCACCAGCGCGTACTGCCGGAAAACTCCTGTCCCGTCGCTGCATTTGTTTTGAGAGAAGACGGGATGCTTTTCTGTTTCACCAAGTGAACAGACGGAACGCAAAAAAAAGATGTTAAACTGCTGGAAAGGAACTGGAATTTACCGGGATACCTTAAACAAGGAAGCCAGGGAGCGGTATATGGAGAAAATAATGATTATTAACGGTCTGGATCCCTACTGACGACCCATGTGTTTCAATAAATGTGTATAATAGTACAACATACAGTACATGTTTTGTATCCCTCTTATTTCTCTTTTCTTTTTTTTGACTGCTATATTATGCTGAAGAGGCTCCGAGGCGTGAGCAATATTTCTGTTTTCCTCGTGAGATTATTTTTTTCCTCTGCAGCTACAAATAGAGTTAATATTTTTTCCTCAACAAACTAGTTTTATCTGAAGATTGGGGTTAATTGCACCGCAGAGAGCTGGCCAGCAACTGGGTTTAGCTGGAGAAGTGGGAATAAAACCCGTGTGAATGATCCAACCCCGGTCTGTGTGTTTGTGGTTTAAGGCTGATTTATGGTTCTGCGTTAAATCGACGCAGAGCTTACGGCGTAGGGTACGCGACGACACGCACCGTACGTTGCGCGTCGATTTAACGCAGAACCATAAATCAGGCTTTACTATGTGTTTGGTCGTTACAGCCGCGATCCAAAGCGAGCCGACGACTCTTTCACTCTTTTACTCTGTTATATCAGATACTTGGCCTGCGTGGTTCTGCCTCCGAGCAGGAAACCGGTGAAAAGTTAAACCATTAGGATCTTTTCCCCACGTCTGTTGTGTGGAGCTGCTGCAGCCATAACGCAGCAACAGGTTCTGCGGAGCTCTGAGCTCCACGCCCCGCCCATTTTCGTCTCGACTGCGAATCGGGAAGGAGGGGGAAGTGGCGTATGCCGTAAAGCAGTCAAAGTCGTAACGATTTGTAGTTTTTTAGTGTGGCAGGGTTCCTACCATGCTCCTCAAAGTTACATAGTGCCAGTGAAGGCGATACAGATCCCCTCAGACCATGACAGAGGTTCATTAAACCTGTTGGAAGTTGATGTACCATCACAATGACTCTGGAAATATTACATTAAGGTGGAAAAGTTACGTAGTGTCGCTTTAATATAATTTATAATAATATTTATTATTATTTTCGGTTTCGGTAATTTTCATTTCGGTGCATCACTAATTCTACCGTTCAGTCGTGTTAAATCACTTCATGTTCATCACTAGCATTAAAACCAAAGCCCATGCACTAAGATGAAGCTTGCGGTCCTTGTGTTAGCTTTACGAGTCAAACCGTGTTAACAGCCTCTACCGATGTTTAATTAGCAGGCAAAGTTAAAGCGGCAACATGCAGCTCCCACAGTTCACGTCAAAGTGAGCGTACTTGTGGCGTGTTAGGAAAGGGAGGCTGGGAGGAGGCAGACTGAAGGTCTGCAGGTGGAGAGGACACACCAGAGCCCATCTGCAGCGTGGCGGAAAGGAGATCACAGGATTGTAACACGTCCACATGTCACCAATTATCCAAGTTCAGTCATAATGCTGATTTTAAAATCTGTGACTTTGGAAATCAGGAGGAGGAAACATGTTCTAGATGAAATCCTGAGGGAATAGAGGGAATGCATTGACGTCACTTCCCCACTGGACCACGACCCCTTACTCACACTGAGTGGCAAAAATGGCAGCAACTAGTGGAGAAGACGGGATAACAGACGACTATGGGCTTAAATTAGCGTCAGTTGGACTTGACAGTGACCCGTACAGTTACCCCAAGAACCAGTGGTCCATGGACATTAATATTTGGCCACGAATCCAGTTTCCTGATATTTAAATGTACTTAATTTCTACACCGGGGAAATACACGAAGCAAAGCTTGAAGGCTTACAAAAGTCTTGACGCTTGGTCCGACTTCAAGACAGGATTTGTTCTAGAAATTAAAGTGATGAGGACACTGAACTTTATGATTTGACCGTTTAACGTTAGCTACCCAAAAATCCAACATTACCTGATACAAAATGGGAACCGCAAAACCACGTTTCAGTGTCTGGAATCCAGTTGTTTCTGTGAATTGCAGCGATCCATTTGTCTCTCTTAAGCTTATTTTTCAGCAGTCTGTAAAATGATAACTCAGATTTCTTGCTAAATCTATGAGTACAGTCGATCGCAACAGCTCTTTCCCATTTTAGATGTTTTCAAGTTGCTCAAACTGAACGTTTATGTTGCCACTCAGTATTTCTGCCACTCAGTATTTCTGCCACTCAGTGGGGGAAACCCGCTGTGAAGTCCCATCTGTGACGTCATGAATTCCCTCTATAGTAACTTGTTCAGACGGGCCTGCGTGGTACCGACCTGCGCTGCGCTGGGGAACAGGGGCTTGGTGACAGGAGGCTGAGCCACCGGCGCCGCCGGTCGGCTGGGGATTGGTCCTGCTGTTTGGGCCGGGGCCATGTGGGGCATCCCCGGCCTCGGGGCCATGTGAGGGGGCATTCCTGCACAACCAGACGGACCAGGTCAGTGTTGTTCTATCAAAACTTAAACAGCACACAGAGAAAGAAAACGATATTCAAGTAAACATCATCGCTACGACTGGGCGAGACTGACCTGGAGGAATGCCAGGCATTCCTGGCATCATGGGAGGCATCATCCCCCCCATCTGCATCATGCTGCAAAAGAAAGCATTAAACCTTTTTAGTCACAAAACCAGCACCTTTTAGGAGAGATCTGTATAACTAATATCTATTTGATATTGGAAACGCATAGTGAAGGGGATCCTTACGCTGGTGGCATTCCATGCATGGCATGAGGCATGCCGTGCATCATGGGAGGAACGCCCGGCATCATGGGAGGCATTCCTGTAACAAAAGTCAGAAAACATGGTTTTTGGTTTTTAAACCAATTACATTATTTTAAGAAAGCGGTGACACATGGAGGAGAAAGATAAGAAAAACCTATAGTCCAGGCTGTGTAGGAGTATATTTTTACAGACTGTAAGAAATGAAAGATGACAGAATTTCAGCTCTTGTGGGGTCCAAAACTCCAGGGTACACTGAAGATTCAAGTCAGGAAGGGACAATACTTTAGCAACAGCCTGGTCATTATATATAAAACACTTTTGCTGCATGACGCCAACTGAAATGCAGGGTTTTATAGTCTATTTGAGAAATCTCGGAATTGTAGAATAATGTATTTGAGTTTAGCAAATGCTAAGGTTGTAAAGAACAAACAAACTTGCGGCACAACGAATGAGAAACAAAGCAAAAGGACGATTTGTTCGCATGAACCAAGCATGTGAATCATTTTGCAAAAGGGAAGCTTCATACAAGACAATAAGACCTGGTAGTAGTTTATAATTATTTTTTCTACAGGTAAAAACTAAAATAAGTGTAACTAAACCTTTAAAGAACAGTTGTATCAATTTTAACAATCAACTGACGGGCGTATTTTGAAAAGATAAAAAGAAAACATCCACTAACATGTAGAGTTTAACCGTGAAAATAAAGTTGTACTTTAAAATACTAATGAAATAATGATTTAATAAAATTCATCGTCTCTGGTTTACAAGCACTCTGATGAAGGCCAAAACATGCCGGGTAATTAAAAACCTAAATTATTAGGCTGAAAAAAAAAAAAAACTAGCAAAGTTACACTGATGAAGTGTCAATAAATTAATGTTTTTAAACCGAAAGCATAAACGACTGCCACCTCCTTTAATCTTAGTCATAAACGAGTCTTCAAGTGAGGATGTGTGTGAAAATGACCAGATGGGTGTTTTTAACCATCAGTGTGTGAGTTTTTCTATATTAAATGTTGATTTTATTATGTAAAGCACTTTGCTTTACTCATGTATGAAATGCTGTATAAACAAAGTTTGCTCCCCATTTTTAATACCTCCATTTAAGACTTATTTGCAATAGCGATAACTTATTCTTCAGAGACCCTGCAAGGAGATCTTAACTAATAACCAAAGATCCAACTGGCACCAAGACTTGCTGATGTTCAACTAAGGTAAAATAGTTCAGAGCGAGTCGTAAAAAGATCGACCAGGAGAGTCTCTGCGTCTCTGTGCCGGTTCTTGCCTTGGTATCCGGCGGGAGACATGCCGTGCGCTCCGGCCACCATGCCCGGCTGGGCCATGGCGGCGGCGTAGCCCACCTGGGGCTGCACGGCCACGGCCTGCGGGGCCGACGGACCCGCCTCGTCGTCGTCGTCATCATCGTCATCCGAGTCGTCTTGGTTGTTCTTCCTCTTTTGACTCTCTGAAAACCATTACGGAGGCGGTTAAACAAAAACTCAAGAACAACCCCAGAGAAGCAGCGGCAGCTGGTGCTAAATATTTTTGGGGGGCGCAATTGACCTCGGCATACAGAGGGGTGTAACAGTACACGGTTAGGTACAAGCTTGGTACGATGGGGGAAAAAAAGAAAGGCAGAAAATAATATTTTGGTCCTTTAATTTCAAAAAATTTAAACATCCAACAATGGCTTATTGGTCATAAGTTTTAGTGAAGCAGTTCAGTTCTGCTGCAGTGGAAAAAGAAAACGGAACATAAAGTAGTTATTTTATATTGTTTTTTTTCTTCCTGGTTTGGGTTCAGTTTATTTTTACACATCAGAGAGAGGAAAAACATGAACATGTCCATTGTTCTGTCTGGGATAACGTTCCTTTCTTTCAGATATTTGATCAACAAATATTTCAAAAGCAAGTTTTATTTAGCCTATTTAAAACTAATATAAACACCTGGTGTGTGTTGTTCAGTTTGATTTTCTAAAAAAAAAAGAGGAATGAATTGTCCAATCACATTAGATTAAAGCATATAATATCTGCAAGTCCTTGACAATCAAAAAAAGTGATCAGGAAAGTCCAAGAAGACCCAAGAGTCACGATACTGATCGCTGATCCGTTGCTGATAACTGTTAGTTTCCTTTACGAATTTAATTCAAACCAATTAAAAGAGATCCTCACGTCCATATCAAATGTTGGAGCTACACTGGATTCTGTTTTACTTCCGGAAGTAAATAAAATAAAAAAACATTTTGGAACCAAATAAATATTTAAACATTTAATTACTATTGACAGTCACCCACAGACTGAAATAACACCTTCTTTTAATCATTATATGCATCTTACAGCAGGTTTTTTTATCTTATTTTTCTTTTATTCTTCTCTTGATTTGATGGCGGCGCGCTAGCGCCTCTACCGACCAGCCGCCACTGCAGAGAAGAGAAACCGTGGTTCCCTCTGCACTTAAATCAGCATCATGTATCCACTTAAGCGTCATTACCAGAGTTACACAATGACATTAGCCCTTAGATCCACAGAAATCCAATAACCTGCCCTTTAGCTGATGCCGAACTGACCTTGTGACTTCTGCTCTAGCGTTCGCCTCCTTTCCTGCATGTCTTTCTCGGGGATTCCCTCCATCCCATAGATCTCCAGCTCGATGTCTGTCCGTCCAGGAATGGCGTTTGGCACGCTGTCAATGGTCTCTTTATGCACCTGAAACACAAAGAGGGCCGAGCATGAACTGATGAAGCAGTTTTCCATCAATAAACAGTTGTATGGTGGTGGTTTTTAAAAAAAAATGTAATTCAAGTTTAACCCTTTATGACCGGCTGGAGCTCCGGTGTTTGCACATTGATTTTCAAAACGTACAAATACAACCAAATAAAACAGAGCAATAGTTCTTTTTCATGTTAAACAGGAAGAGTTTCACTTACATATCTTGCATTTAGTGTCCCAGAGTTTTAATCCATTAAATTATTTGGAGAAAAAACATTTAAAAATAAAAATTCACAATAATCCAGTAAAATCCACCCGTTTACCGTGAGCGAAGCTGATTTCAGTGCCAGATGAAGACGCGAGATCCAAACGCGATATATAAAATGATTTATCTCAAAAACTGAAGTCTGAATTCATTCCAAATACATTTCCTGTGGGTTGAAAGTAGGGCTGGGCGATATATCGAGTATAGGCGATGTATCTCGGCTTCTACTCTGTGCGATGTACAGGTAAAACCAGGTAAAACCGGGACCAGAACATGTTCTTAGCAGATGTTCTTCAGACGGGGAGTAGGAAAGATGCAACGTGCACTTTCTGTTTTGAAATGACACTTTTTATGTTTATGCCACTCACTGCTTAGTAACTGTTGTAAATTTGACTTATTTGAAAGTTTAAAATGAGCATATATTAATGCAGTATGAACAAGAATGTTTTAATGTAGACATATACAATCATCATACTGGTGTGATTGTAGCATCAAAGTGTTAATTCAAGGCTAAGGCAAGATATCGAGATATATATCGTGTATCGTGACATGCCCTAAAAATATCGAGATATTAATAAAAGGCCATATCGCCCAGCCCTAGTTGAAAGGTTCCTGTGTTACTTATTTCCATTGACAATTTTGAGGGATTTAGCTGTGGGATTTCTGCATTTAGAAAAATATGTGTAAAAAAACGATTTGCATTTTTTTGATAGTTATTCGCATTTGTTAGCAATTTATTTAGTTAGTATGGACTTGTAAAATACAGATTATTAAAGATTGTCTTATATGGCTTGTTTTGATGCATAGCAAATAAAAATACTCCATAAAATGGCAGAAATGTAAACGCATGCTTAGGCGGACTTGTTTTATGGTAGGAACGAAGGTTAAAGTCCTCACCTGCATGCAGTGGATGGCCAAGCCGGGGCCGGTGTACAACTTCTTGTGGCAAATGTGGCATTTGAAATGCTTGGCCTTCTGGTGCTGGATGAGGATCTTCTCGTCGTCAAAGTCTCGATTGCAGTACCTTAGGGCTGAGTTGAGGAGTTTAACATGCCAAGACAATCCCACTCAACCTGGGGATGAGTTGTTTGGATTATTTATATATATATATAAAAAAAAAAAAACATTTTAATCAACGAATTTCCCAGACTTAGCAGCAGGTTTCCATGGCTATACATGACCTCTAAAACATCAATGTATGAATGAAATATAGAAATAAAACTATGTAAAAAGTCACTACAGTGGAGATATGACAATTATGGTTTTATACAAAATAAACATTTGTTTAAACTAAAACTGATATACCAGCACTATGTTGTAGTATATGATGTAAAGTAATCTAATATAACTGTAATAATAACCGATCTGTATGATGCGCAAGATGCTCGGCACATCACGCACGACTTTTCTATAAGAAATATTTATTGATCAATTTTAAATCTACCTTAAAGGCTGTTTTTACTAAATGTTATCATTAAGTGAGAAAAATAAATTCCATTACTTTTCCAAAACTTTTGGGGTGAACTTATGTTTCCAAAACTTTTCCAGGTCTATAAAATGTCATTTTCCAATTCCCTGACATTGAGGTTTTTTCAAAAGGTATGAACCCTGAAAAATAAAATACATGTTTATAAAATAAATGGAAAAAAAAAGAAATATATATATTTGTGTGTGTGTGTGTCTATATATATATATATATATATATACACACATACATACACACACATACATACACACACACACATATATATATAAAATACTAAACAATCCCACTCAACCTGGGGATGAGTTGTTTGGATTATATAAAAAAAGAAAGAAAATAAAGGTTTATAAAATAAAAATAAATGATATATATATATATATATATATATTTATTAAACAGATTATAAATTATATTAACAATCTCACTCAACCTTGGGATGAGTTATATTAAAAAATAAATAAATGAATAAAAAATAAAATAAATGTTATTTATAAAATAAAAATATATTACATTCATAAAAATACAATAAAATAAATAAAATAATGTTTATAAAATAAATTAAAAAATATATATTAAATTATATTAAACAATTCCACTCAAACTGGGGATGAGTTGTTTGGATTATATAAAAAAATAAATGTTTATAAAATAAATTAAAAATAAATAAATATATTAAACAAATTATAAATTATATTAAAACAATCCCACTCAACCTGGGGATCATGAGTCGTTTGGATTATATTAAAATAAAATAAATAAAATGTATGTTAATAAAATAAATGTTTATAGAATAAATAAAAAAATAATATTTATATTAAACAAATTATATTAAACAATCCCACTCAACCTGAGGATGATTTGTTTGGATTATATAAAAAAAAATTATAAATTAATAAAAAATAAAATGTTATTCGTAAAATAAATACAAATTTAAAAGATATATATTAAATCATAAAAATCCACTGACTAAATTAAAACCACCTCTGACGTCACTTGGTGACGTCACCTGCCTCCACTACTCACCCGCTTCCACTCGAAACTAAACACTTTACTGAAATCAAATGTATATTTGACTTAAAGCAAACAAAAAAGCAGTTGGATTCAGTCTTATTTTCATGAAGCAGCGTGATTATAACCAATAAAACCCCCGGATAAGCGACTCCAGGCCGCTCTTTGTCGCGCTAACGCGTCGCGGCTGCAGCTGCAGCAGCAGATTAACCTCTCCGGACTAAAGGATACCAGCACCACGGCTTCATCTGCTTCTTCTTCTTCCTGCCCATGATTCTAGCCGGTACAGAGGTCTCCGAACGTCAAACAGTCGTCGTATTATCTGCTCGATGGCGGCATGCTGCTAGCCCGTGACGGGGACGAAAATGGCGCTCCGCTCCCGGAAGTGGCGCGCGCAGCCCGACGAGGGCGGACGTGACGTAAACAGGCCCCGCCCACAAAACAATATTCAAGGAACCTGGAAATTACTGAACAGTCTAATTGTGAAGGAGATGTGAAATATTAGGGAAACAACAGAATAAACTTCAATTTAACTGTGATAATTCTGATGCTATTAATGTGTTTTTCTCATTAGAAGAGTTAAAAAGAGCTGTAAATCAAGGGAAAGACACAACACCAGGTAGGGATGGATTGGCATACCAATTATTTAGACATGCCGGAGAATTAATGTTGGAGGAAGTGCTCGCCATAATCAATACCGTGTGGGGAAGTGGGTGTCTTCCTAGAGAATGGAAACACGGTGTAATAATTCCAATTGTGAAACCTGGAAAACAGCCAGATAAGCCCAGTTCTTACAGACCCATTGCCCTAACCTCTGTGCTATGCAAAATTATGGAACGCATGATAACAGATAGACTTGTGGAGAAGCTGGAAAAAAGCAATTACTTTGTGTCATTTCAGAGTGGATTTAGGCAGGGGCGCTCAACGATGGATGTTGTTTTAAGTTTAGACACTGACGTAAAGAAAGCCATTGCAAATAAGGAGGCAGTAGTGGCAGTATTCCTGGATATTGAAAAAGCATATGATATGCTGTGGAAGGAGGGTTTGCAAATTGCACTTTATGATGCTGGAATCAGAGGAAGGATGTTTAATTGGATCAAGATTTTTTTATCTAACAGGTAAATTCAGGTGAGGGTTGGGAGTGAGCTATCTGAGGAGCTTGAGGTGGAGAATGGAACCCCTCAAGGAAGTGTGATTAGTCCTGTCCTTTTTAACATCTTAGTCAATGGCATGTTCAGTAGAGTGGGAAAAGGGTTTGGTTGTTCGTTATTTGTGGATGATGGGGCCATCTGGAAGCGAGGGAGGAACCTATCTTATGTTTTCAGTCAAATCCAAGGAGCTCTGGAGAAAGTGATTGAGTGGACTAATGATTGGGGCTTTAAGATATCTATAGATAAAACTAAATATATGGTATTTGGTTATAGAAAGGCATTGCCAATACGACATCTGCAAATATACAACCAGACTCTTGAAAAAGTAAAAAGCTTCAAGTTCCTTGGAATGTGGCTGGATGAAAGACTGACTTCGAAAACTCATATTGAGAAGATTTCTTTGAAGTGTGAGAAAATAATAAATGTTCTAAGGTGTGTGGCAGGATCTGACTGGGGGGCTGATAGAGAATCGCTATTAATGATATACAGAGCGATGATGCGATCAGCTATTGATTATGGATCTATGGTTTATGGATCAGCCGCCCCTACAGTGGTCAATAAACTTGATATAGTGCAAGCAAAAGCCCTTAGAATTTGTAGTGGGGCATTTCGGACAACTCCAGTACCTGCATTATTAATAGAAATGGAAGAGATGCCATTAGGTATCAGGAGACAAAAACTTGGTCTGAAGTATTTAATGAAAGTAAAAGGGCAGAATGAAACATTTCCTACAAAAAGATTGCTGAACCATCATTGGGAATTTAGGGGAATAGCAAGAAAGGTTAAAACAAACTTTGGAGAAACATTAAAATCTGTTATGGAGGAAATTGGTGTTGCCTGTCTTGATGTGTGCCCTCCAATATGCTGGTCAGTAGTATCGCCGTGGTTGATTCCAGATCCCGAGGTTGACCTGCACATACTGAATGAAGGCAAGAAAAAGATATCAGGGGATATAATAAAGGAGGTTAATAGTCGCCTCCAACAAGAATGGGGAGACTATTTGCAAATATACACTGATGGGTCAAAGGACCCAGGGAGCGGGAAAGTGGCATTTGGTGTTTTTATACCTAAATTAAGATTTAAAAAGGGATGTAGGATTTCAGATCGCATGTCGGTATTCACAGCAGAAATGATGGCAGTATTATGGGCACTTAGGTAGGTTGAGGATAACAAACAAGGGCAATCAATTATATGCAGTGATTCAGCAGCAGTATTAACAACGATAAAAGAAACCAAATCCAAGTCTAGACCTGACCTACTGTCAGAAATCTTCCAGAGTTTGTACAGAATTCACAGAGCAGGGTGTGAGATGGGTTTTCTTTGGGTCCCAGCGCATATGGGAGTGGAGGGTAATGAGGTGGCAGATGAATTAGCAAAAAAGGCAGTACAGGAGGAAAGTATAGAAATCACTTTACAATATGGATTGTCAGAATACACTGAAATCATAAATAAGTCAACAAAAGAAATGTGGCAAAGGGCATGGGGAACTGAAAAGAAAGGGAGGTCTTATTTTGCTATTCAGAGCTCGGTAGAAAAAGGAAAATGCACCTTTAACTGTAAAAGTAAAGACTCAGTTGTTATTTCCAGGTTGAGGCTTGGGCATTGTGGGCTGAGGAGTGGCTGGCTCTGATTGGGAAACACCCGGATGGTAAATGTGAGTGTGGAGGCACATCCTCGTCCAGTGCAAGAATTACTCTCTACAAAGGAGGAAGCTGTTCAGAGACCTGGGAGCAGCTGGAGAAACTGCATTTAATCTGCGTAATTTACTCAACCTGGATTGGACTAAGATGAAGAAACTGTTGGATTATCTGCACAGTATTGGACTGTATTGGAAGATATGATACACTGACAGAGACTTGAATAAAGATCGGTAGAGGGCAGCAATACGCCGTTGATGCGTCTAGTCTGCCTAAACCAAAGAAGAAGAAGAAGAAGAACAGTCTAATTAAGAAAGCCACAGGTTTAGTTTAGTTTAGTTTATTTCGGTCATGACATCACAAAAAAAGAATAAAAATAAGACGAACATCAAAATAGCTTTTACAAAATTAAGAATAAAATAAAAATGGCCACAAGGAAACGCATACACTGTTCAAAGAAAACATTACAAAAAAGTTTCCAATATACAAATAACATCTAGACCAAAAAAGGTGTAGGCTGAAGCAAAGCTTATTCATTGCCTACCCTCAAAAAGATTATTTAAAGTAATGAAATAAAAGCAAGAAGTAAGAGATAAGACTGCCAGTAAAACAAATCGATGGGGATAACAAAGATTCCTCAAGAAATAAGAAAAAAAAAAAAGGTCATGTTTCCATCCATCCATCCATCCATTATCTATACCCGCTTTATCCCTTGCAGGGTCACGGGGGTCTGCTGGAGCCTATCCCAGCTCATTTCAGGTGAGAGGCAGGGGTTACACCCTGGACAGGTCACCAGTCCATCACAGGGCCACATATAAACACACAAACCATGCTCACAACCACACTCACGCTCACACCTACGGGCAGTTTAGAATCACCAATTAACCTAATATGCATGTTTTTGGACTGTGGGAGGAAGCCGGAGTACCCGGAGAGAACACACGCAAGCACGGGGAGAACATGCAAACTCCACACAGAAAGGCCCCTGTCATGTTTCCTTCATCCTTAAAGGGAACCCTGCATATTAAGACATGTAGTCCCTAATTAGCCACAATTGTTCTCCTATACTAAAATATGTTGTTAGAAACACATAAAATAATCTAATTGCTTTAAAAATCTACAATGTTTATTACATATTTTGACCTGCGGGAGGCGCCATGTTTTACCTGCGTAATGCATTCTGGGGGCGATGACGTAGAGCGGTGGCTCTGGGAAGATAAGCTGCGTTAGTTTAACAGGGACAGGTATCTAAAACATAGATGAGCAGCATCTCCCGGCCGTGGAGGCTGACGAGGGAGCCCATAAGACGTCTCGGTTCAGGCAAACTGGATCAAAGTTCTGTGATGCACGGGAGATCTGCAAAAATGATCAATGTTGTGCGCATCTTACCAGTGCATTAGGCTCCTGCGTAGACGGCGTAGCCTACGGCGTAGCCTGTGTAGCCGGGGCTCTACAGCCCGCAGCGCTCCGCCACCCGCTCTCCGCTCTCCGCTCTCCGTTCTCGCTACCGCCGCCGGGATGGAGACGCCGGTGGGCAATATGCACGTTTGAGTGGGCATAGCCCCCCCCTCTCCCCCCTAAAACCGGCTTCGGTGCTGGGTGATGACAGACCAGAGGCTGAGGGGACTGGCCCGGGACTTTGACGAAACGGGAGGCGCAGACTTCGCTTCAAATAGGCAAGAACATCTTTATTTAATTTAATGACGGCAGATCTGGCTGGGGTTTTTATTGTAGCATCGGTTATCTGCTAGTTGAAACGTGTGGTCTGTTAGTCTATCTGAGTTTTATGGTGTTTTTATAGTTCATGCTGTATGGGGCTGCACTTTTTTTTTATTTTATTTTACTTTTTTGTAGGTGCGCCGTCACCTTAATGTTCAGCTGTGTTTTCATCTGTGTTTCTGGTGCGCCGTCATCTGTTTAGCTGTGTTTTGATCTGTTTCTGGGTGTCAGAACAGTGGACGGGGGCCAGCAGGTGCCACCGTGTGACGTTACTACCCAGAATGTAAAAAACAATAGCGACCTACATGTTAAATTATATTTTCAAATTTTATAAAAACGAAGACATCAAAAAGGTTTTTTATATCACATTGTTATAATTGATACCAACATTTATCTTTTAAGACCTACCGTATTTTCGCGACCATAAGGCGCAACTTTTTTTTTTTTTTTTTTTTTTAAATGTGCCGGGCGCCTTAAGAAACGGTGCGCCGTGTCTATTACCTGAATTACGGTAATGTCAGGTCGGCCACCATGAGAAGGTAAAAAGAGAAGGGGGCGGGTGAAGCTGAATGAGACCATCCACTGAGCTGTTTAATGCGAAACAGATGATGAAGACTTTTAAGGATTTGCTTGATGTGTAAAGTGAAATAAAATACAATCAAACTAAGTTTTGCTCCGCTCTATTTAAATAAGCACACTTGTGTGTGAGTGTTCTGCAGCGCCGGCCGGTCGGAACCGTCCACATTCCCCGGTTAAAGCAGCGGCTGCAGCAGCGCGGTGATGGTCGCTGCTGCAGCCGACTTCCTGGTTCCCCAAGCGGGTCCGATCACCTGGTTCCCGGCCGCTTTAAGAGCAGAGATTTCTGGGGTCTGTCTCAGGTCAGATCAGCTTCACTTTCCGAGATTTGCAGCCAAATCTGTCGGTTACAAACCCGGTACCGGATCCCGACATGCGCGTGTGTGTATTCGCGGCGCGACACACAGATTCTCATGTAGGCTATGTGGTGCTGGACTGGCGCAGCTGATGGACAGAAACTTATGGTGATTTTTAAAAGAAAAACTTTGCATAAGAGGTTTCCAGCCAGAGTCATTATAAGGGTGAATGAAAAGAGGGGGACAGGAGACAGGTCTGGAAATTCGGACTGGCGCAGCTGAATTAACGGAGCTCCTGTCGGATACAAACCCCGGTACCGGCTCCCCGACAGCGCGTGTGTGTGAGCGGGTCCAGCGCGAGGGTCCCGGGACGCGGGACCCGGGACCGCCGCGGGACCAGCGCGGGGGGGGGCGGACCCGCGGGACCAGCGCGGGGGGGGGGGGGGCGGACCGGGACCCGGGACCCGGTCCAGCGCGAGGGAGCAAACGGGGAGCGGGACCCGGGACCGCCGCGGTCGGGATTTTTAAAAGAAAAGCGTTCCCTAAAGAGACTTTTCCAGCCAGAGTGAAATGAAAAGGGCTGGATGGATGAGGAGATGATCAGTGGCTGAGACAGGTTTGTGCAGCAACCCGGTGGTTTTTTTAAATTATTTAATGCAGAAACAGAATATGAACCTTTGAAGGGTTTGATTGATGTGAAAAGTGAAGTAAAATATCAAACTAAGTTTTGCTTCTGCTGTATTTTTAGCGCGTGTGTGTTTTGCAACGCGTGTCTGTGCAGCTCCGTCTCCGTAGACGGCGCCTTTTGGGTCGGTGCGCCGTATGTGTGTTTTAAAACCAAAAATGACACACAAAACTGAGGGTGCGCCTTTCCACACAGTGCGCCATATGGTCGCGAAAATACGGTACATGTCTTAATATGCAGGGTTCCTTTTAAATAATCAAATCAAATCACCAATTAATTGAATACCCTAAATCATTCTTTTCAGAATGTATTTTATTTGTTTAAAAATAAATAAATAATTTATTTAATTTATTTGGTTGAATGGAAATGTAAGTGGTCTTGTGTAACAGAGCCGTGGAACTGGCTCCTTATCTCCTCAGGAAACGACCTGAGGCTACCTAATTTCCCTTACTGGTTTTACATCAGGGAATTTTTCCAACGTTCAGCGCTGAGATCACCATGTGTACCGCTGCCACGTTATGTTGACCGCTCTGCCGCCAAGCAAGCAAAAAGCGTGTGTTGCAAAATTGAACAATGTTCTGAACTCTGTCTTCGAGGGGAAGGAAACTGGAATATTTGATTCCTTGTGAAGGCAGGGTTTGTTTGTGATTCCAAAATGAGGCAGTTGTGAGGTTCATCTGAGCTGGACTGAGATTAGTCGGTCGACACTTTTGCCAGACTTTTGCAGACTTGGCTCCTGGCTTCTGAAAGCAAAAAAAGCTGATCTTTTACTTCTTAACTTTAAACTTGTATACACCTGGAGATTGTCATTCATGTTCGGCTGAGCTGTGTGCACATGTTGTGTTGTTCCCTGGAGTAAATGAGGCAAAAACTTACTTACCACACCTTCAGAACAGTGATGATATTTTGAGCTGAGATTGTTGGTTTAATGCAGCTTTCATTTAGGAAGAAGTGTAACTTGCTGTCATGTGAAGAAACATTTTTATTATTATTTTTTTTTTTTATATTTTATTTTTATTTAGTTTAAAAAAAAAAAAAAAACCATAAGACAGACAGGGTCATCACAGGTGTATAGAAATGCATAATGTAGAAACAAGATTGAATGGGTCCGGGTTACATTTTTATCAAAATATATTGGGTCCTTAGTGTCCATGTGTGCCGATTGGCGTCCTAGAGGATTTTAGATCCTTTCCTCTGTTTCTTGTAAATCCTAAGCGTTCCATAGGAAGATGGAAGATGTCTCCCATTCTTTCATAACTCAAAAGTCCATTCTTTTTGTGCAGAGGGGAAATACAAAAACAATGGCATATTCCTTCTACCAAACACATACAGAAAATCATTTTAGGTTCAAATAGGACTTCCATTTTTCCCAGTATTTTTCACCTTTCTTGGTAGCATGTCTCAAAGAAAAAGTCAATCGTTCCATATTGTAGATGTCATTAACTATTTCAATCCATTCAAGGATTGTAGGAGATTCTTTACTCAGCAATTTCCTGGTTATTGCTTTTTTACTAGCTACTAACAGTATTTGTAAGAGGTATCTGTCCTGTTTATTTAGTCCAGTCGGTACATTTCCTAAATATATAGTACTAAAATTGAAGATCTGATTATAAATCTGATCTCTTTCACTATGTCTATCCAATAGGAAGATATGTTTGGACATTCCCAAAAAATGTGAAAATGACCAGCTGACATATTACCGCACATTCTCCAGCACTGACCTTGTTATGGGCATGCCAAGTAGTGGCATGACCATATTGCAATCGTCCAGAATGGCCCAAAAGGCAATGTTGCTAGCATTTTGCTAACAAGCTAAAGTCGCAAAAGTCCCACTTCGCACCAGCGGGTGTACAGCATGACCCCGCACTGATGTGGAAAAAAAAAATCCCCCAAAAATTAAACACGGCCGGAAAAACCTGAAAAATGAAGGCGATATATTAGTATACAGAAAAGGTTTCCCTTTTTTTATTATTATTCCGCACTCTTTTTTCGTCCGTTAATACGGCCCGAACCACAATGTGCACCCATGCATGGCATACATCGTTGGATGCGTCTCCATCGTGCCTCGATGGGCATTACTTTTCTCAGTAATAGGGGTTACCGTGGCAACGCTAGTTGCCAAAAAGCAAAAAAAAAGGCGAAAATTCGAACACTTATTGCTCGGCCGAACTTTATCGTAGAGACATCGTTCAAACTTTCAAACATTCGGCCCGATTGTCCCTAACAGTACGTACAACCTCATTATGCCAAGTATTACAGTTTTTGCGATATTTACCTTTCAGGTTTTTTTTTATTTCTGTTTAACTTTGGACGCTTGTTGCTAGGCAACAGGTTATCGTAGAGACATCGTAAAACTGTTCCCTAACTCGGCACGCTGTGGACTTCAACATATTCAAATTTCATGAAGCTGTGATTTAAGGAAATTTTTTGTCAAAATCCAGGCCAAATGGCCCCATTCATTCGGATGGGGTTTTTTACCATGGTGAAAAAAAGACCTATCCGTTAATGTAGGCTGAACCAGAACATGCACCCATGCATGGCATACATCGTTGGATGCGTCTCCATCGTGCCTCGATGGGCATTACTTTTCTCAGTAATAGGGGTTACCGTGGCAACGCTAGTTACCAAAAAGCAAAAGAAAAGGCAAAAATTTGGACGCTTATTGCTCGGCCGAACTTTGTCGTAGAGACATCGTTCAAACTTTTAAACACTCGGCCCGATTGTTCCTAACGGTACGTACAAGCTCATTATGCCAAGTATTACAGTTTTTGCGATATTTACCTTTCAGGTTTTTTTTAAATTTCCGTTTGACTTTGGACGCTTGTTGCTAGGCAACAGGTTATCGTAGAGACATCGTACAAATGTTTCCCGACTCGGCACGCTGTGGACTTCAACATATTCAAATTTCCTGAAGCTGTGATTTAAGGAAATTTTATGTCAAAATCCAGGCCAAATGGCCCCATTCATTCGGATGGGGTTTTTTACCATGGTGAAAAAAAAAACCTATCCGTTAACGTAGCCTGAACCGGAACATGCACCCATACAAGGCATACATCGTTAGATGCGTCTCCATCTTGCCTAAATGGGCATTACTATTCTCAGTCAAAAGCGTTACCGTGGCAACGCTAGATGCCAAAAAGCGCGCCCCATTAATGACTATTGGGAGCACAGGAATGAATGAAATACAAGCGTAAAAACACCTCAAACTGACATAGAACCACCCCGAACACAACCACTACAGCCCCAAACCAAAGCAGCAAGAGGGGTCGAATGGGCAGTAGGGCATGCCCATATCAAAATTTCCTGAAATTTTCTAGTTCAGGGTTGTTACTTTGCGCTTTTTTAATACTTGGGGTTATAAAAAACCTTAAAATGTTT
>NC_084587.1:6164653-6296929 GCF_033807715.1 Cololabis saira | reverse complement strand
GAGACACGAGTCCCCAAAGACACTAATCAAATTTGGTAAGAAAAACTTTAGGAATAATCTCAATTTACCAGCCTGTGATCATAGGGGGGTCTGTTAACCCTTGTGCTGTCTTTGGGTCAAGGAAGGAAGGAAGGAAGGAAGGAAGGAAGGAAGGAAGGAAGGAAGGAAGGAAGGAAAGAGTAGGAGGAAAGAAGGAAGGAAGGAAGGATAGGAGAATTAGGTCATTTTGACCCGAACAAGCACAAGGGTTAATCTGTGTATGTATATACGCGCACACACACACACACACACACACACACACACACACACACACACACACACACACACACACACACACACACACACACACACACACACACACACACACACACACACACACACACACACACACACACACACACACACACACACACACACACACACACACACACACAAAATCCTGAAGGTATTCTGGTAAAAATGATGATGGTCCACTAAATCCTCATACGTCTCACTCTAAAAATTACAGAAAGATTTAAATAAAAACAGGTTAAAGTGGACATATTGTACATTTCCATGTTTTCAGACTTAAGCACAGTTTCATCATGATTATTATTATTATTATTATTAATTTTTAATGTAGACATGAATTGAGGTTCAAAATACCAGGTACATAGTACTCCAACTGGCTTCCAATGTGCGAAGAACTCCTCCTCCTGGAGAGTTTTTTCTAACTTCTGCTCTCTATGACATCACAGAGGGTCCAATTTCCTTTTATGGTAATATGCTACAGGCAGCATTAACACACAAGATCAAGACAAACACTTCCGCGAGGACTGCTTGGTGAACGAGCTCCAGTAAGCCACTTGATGAAAACTGCTCAAACAAACAGTTTGTGAGTCTATCAACTTCAGGTGGTGAAATAATACAGGAAGCGACACAGATACCTCTTCTGGTTCACAACTTGTTCAACTAGGAACCAGCTGAGAACTGTTTTTTTTCCACAGCTCGGGTGCTAAGGGGAGCCACGTCATTACGTCACTGCAAACGTCAGTTACGTCGCTGCGTTTGCGTGAAAGTTGCAGCAACATCCAGGTATTAGCTCTAATAGGACTTGGTCCACGTAGCTCCTCCGTGGACACATCTCTAAAGACAGGTTGTCTCCTCCTCCTCCCATGATGCTTTGCTGTATCCAGATTCATTCAAAGCTTTTTTGAAAATGGCGCCATCTCCCAGTCTTGCTATTTCCGTTGGTCTTAATAACTCCACCCCCTCCGCTTACGTAAGCAGTTCATTCCTCTAAGAGCAAAGAGTTGGTGCTAAGTTGGAACCGGTTTTCTTGCCCGGAGCCAGTTCTTTGTCAGTGGAAACAGAAAGACCGGTTCCAAACTCAGCACTGGCCCAGAACCAGAACCAGAACCAGCCCTGGAACCGGTTTGGTGGAAAGGGGTTAAAAGACGACACGACCCCGGCCTTAATGAACATTTACCAAAACAGAGAGCTGTAATCTTTGTTGATCTTTGCCGGACTGTCCGCCTTTATATATCGAATCAGACCGTGGATTAAGGAAGAATTGGAGGTGTGGAGGTCGTTTAACAGGAAATGCTGTAGTGCTCATGACGCCTGGATTGACGAGCATTCGTGAGCCATTTCCTCTACCTGCGGACAAGCCGGCAGGAATTCAGCCAATCAGAGAAAACTCAACCCAGATCGGCTCATGTTCAGGCCTCGTCTCTCCTCCTGAGTCCCCGTTGAATATACAGATTTCTTATTCTTATTTTATTCATTAATCATCGGAAATTTAATTTCCAATGCAAATCCTGAATGACAAACAAAGACTCTGTCTAAGTCCAACTATTTGTAAATAATCAAAGGGAGTAATGTGAGATGTAGAACAACTCTACAGGTACCAGAGTCTAAAATCAGCAAAACAATCACGGGGTTCATTATAGATTTCTCACTTTTTCTTCATGTTAATCTATATTGTTAAAGAATGTATTTGACTTAAGAATCACATGTATTTCCACCAGCGTTCACAGGTGAAGTGAGCCACCGCTCCACAGGTGGGGCTGCATTCACATCCACTTCACAGCATCATGTGCCAATATCTTCATATGCAACGATAAAAAGATGTGAGATGCATAAATCTACTCTCGTCTGGGTTTGTGACATCACAGCACCCTGCAATTGAGAAATACTACCTTAAATGTCACGTTTTCAGACTTAAGCTGCCCAAAACAAAATGACTTTGGCTTGATTGTCACTTCAGACCCTTCAGATGGTTTTTCATGTGTGCCCTTTAGAGCATAAGGATTGTTTTGTGTGTGTGTGTGTGTGTGTGTGTGTGTGTGTGTGTGTGTGTGTGTGTGTGTGTGTGTGTGTGTGTGTGTGTGTGTGTGTGTGTGTGTGTGTGTGTGTGTGTGTGTGTGTGTGTGTGTGTCCGTCCTGTGCTCATTATCCACCACTCCTGCCCTTTAAGCATTTATTCTCACAATAACCACTAAGTCGGGGGTTACAGCCACGGTTCACACTCATGCACGAGCACACAGATGTCGGGGGGTACGTACCTCGTCAAAGAGAGACTTCCACTGCTGAGACAAGAGAAGAGGAGAGGAGAAAAGAGCAGGAAGAGGAGGGTGAGTCGGAGGAAGAGGAGGAAAAACACACTCAGACAGGAGTGGAGCACCTGTTTGGAAATTAGAGGACCTTCTTCCTCCGTGCGTGCAGCCTGACGCGCACTGATTGCAGCCTTGGTGGCAGGCTGTTATCATCACGTTATTATCGTGTTATCGTCGGGTTATTATCTGATCTGAGGTCAACTCAACTTTTCAACTCAACTTTATTTATAAAGCACTTTAAAACAACAATTTACAAGAAATAAATACTAAAATAATTGTTTAGTTTTTAAAACTAATTAAAAACAATAAAATAACTAAAAACAAACCATAAAAAACACTAAAACAGGAGCAGAATCTCATGCAGGTTTGAAAGCCAAGGAATAAAAATGGGTTTTAAGACGAGTTTTAAAAATGGACAGTGAGGACGCTTGTTTAATGTTTAAAGCGGGGTCGGCAACCCGCGGCTCTAGAGCCGCATGCGGCTCTTTAGCGCCGCCCTAGTGGCTCCTGGACCTTTTTCAAAAATGTTTGACCTTTTTTTTCCTTTTTTTCTTCTTCTTTTTCTTCTTCTTTTTTCCTTTCCATTTTAATCTCGTCATTTCAACTTTTCTTGAAATTTTGACTTTTTTCTCGACATTTCGACTTTTTTCTCGACATTTCGACTTTTTCCTCGAAATTTTGACTTTTTTCTCAACATTTCAATTTTTTTCTCAACATTTCAACTTTTTTCACGAAATTTTGACTTTTTTATCGACATTTCGACTTTTTTCTTGAGATTGTACTTCAACATTAATCTCGACATTTCGACTTTTTCCTCGAAATTTTTACTTTTTTCTCAACATTTCAATTTTTTTCTCAACATTTCAACTTTTTTCTCGAAATTTCAACTTTTTTCTCAACATTTCGACTTTTTTCTCGAAGTGCAGAATGAAAAAAAAAAAAATCTTCCCCCAGTTATAACTAATATAGCTACATGCAGCATGTGTTGCCTTCATTCTAAGGCTTATACAAGACTTCTCATTTTTTGCGGCTCCAGACATATTTGTTTTTTGTGTTTTTGGTCCAATATGGCTCTTTCAACATTTTGGGTTGCCGACCCCTGGTTTAAAGGAAGCTAATTCCATAATTTTGGAGCGGCAACAGAAAAATCTCTTATCCCGTCTGAGCTTCCGCTTTGACCTCGGTACCTGCAGGAGCAGCAGATCAGTTGATCTGAGGCACCGAGCAGGAGCTCAGAGAGGTAAAGCTGGGCCAGGCCATTTAAAGATTTAAAAACAAATAAAAGAATTCTAAAATGCAGGCAAATACAGGCAGCCGGTAGAGGGAGGGAGGCTAGGATGGAGTTATGTGCAGGTGGGATCAAAAGTGTGGAGCTTCTCTCAAACTAAACTCCTGGCATGTGTGGGGTGCGTGTGATCCGCCCGTGCAGGCTGTTATCATCACGTTATCATCCTGTTATCATCACGTTATCATCCTGTTATCATCACGTTATCATCCTGTTATCATCACGTTATCATCCTGTTATCATCGCGTTATCATCCTGTTATCATCGCGTTATCATCCTGTTATCATCACGTTATCATCCTGTTATCATCACGTTATCATCCTGTTATCATCACGTTATCATCACGTTATCATCCTGTTATCATCACGTTATCATCCTGTTATCATCTGATCTGAGGTCAGATCAAAACTAAACTCCTGGCATGTGTGAGGAACTGAGAGCTAAAACCACCGGATCTGTGGTGAAACTCCTGATATTTAACCAAATCACACACAGATACAAATATTGTGCTTGATCTACTTAAAAAAAAAAAAAAGTCAACTTTTTGCATAAGATTATTATGTAGATCAAGAGTCTTTGTATAAACTACTTAATTTTTTGTAAGTAAATAATACATTTTGCAAGGATAGTCAACTTAATTGTGTTAAGTTTACTTTATTTATCAAAATTAAGTTGACTTTAAAAAGAAAAAAAGAAGAAAAAACAAAAATGGAAAAAAGAAAAAGAAAAAAAGAGAAAAAAAAAGAAAAAAAGAGAAAAAAAGGAAAAAAGAGAAAAAGAAGGGGAAAAAATTCCAAAAAAATTAAAAAATTAAAATTAAGTTGACTTTACTTGCAAATGAATTTTGTACATACTAAAAATTAAGTAGTTTATACAAAGACTAGTCTTGATCTACATAAAAATCTCATGCAAAAAAGTCATTTATTTTTTTAAAGTAGATCAATCAAGATATTTTTTACTGTTGTGTTCTACATAAAACAAATAAAGCATGTTTGTCATATCTGCCCAATAGATTAAAATTGTTAAAGGAAAGGTAAATACAACAAAATCATTGCTTGTTTGTGTGTAAATGAAAAGATTGCCTGGGATTACATAAATACTGCTTGTTAAGGGAAAAAAAGCACAATGTCTTGTTGCAGATTAAGTTCAAAACCAGATGTATTCATCTAAACCAGGGGTCAGCAACCCGCGGCTCTGGAGCTGCATGCGGCTCTTTAGCGCCGCCCTAGTGGCTCCTGGAGCTAATTTTTTTTTTTCCAAATGTTTGACCTTTTTTTTCCTTTTTTTCTTCCTTTTTCCTTTATTTTTTAATCTCAATATTTCAACTTTTTTCTCGAAATTTTGACTTTTTTCTTGACATTTCGACTTTTTTCCTGAACATTTCGACTTTTGTCTCAGGATTGTACTTCAACATTAATCTCGACATTTCGACTTTTTTCTCGAAATTTCGACTTTTTTCTCGACATTTCGACTTTTTTCCTGAACATTTCGACTTTTGTCTCAGGATTGTACTTCAACATTAATCTCGACATTTCGACTTTTTTCTCGAAATTTCGACTTTTTTCTCGACATTTCAACTTTTTTCTCAACATTGACTTTTTTCTCAACATTTCGACTTTTTTCTCAACATTTCGACTTTTGTCTTGACATTTCGACTTTTTTCCTGAACATTTCGACTTTTTTCTCAACATTTCGACTTTTTTCTCGACATTTCGACTTTTTTCTCGAAGTGCATAATGAAAAAAAAAAATCTTCCCCCAATATATAACTAATATAGATACATGCAGCATGTGTTGTCTTCATTCTAAGGTTTATACAAGACATTTTTTGCGGCTCCAGACAAAATTAGTTTTTTGTGTTTTTCGTCCATGGCTCTTTCAACATTTTGGGTTGCAGACCCCTGATCTAAAGCAACAAACTTCATTTTTAATTGTTAATATCCCAGATTTAAACATGTTATATTAGATGTATTTTTTCCAGTGCATGGATGAGCCGGTCCTGGTTCTCAGGTGAAAGACTCACCCCGTCCTCCGGGGCCGCCGGCAGCACCTCGCTGCTCTCCAGCACCTCGATCTCCTCGCCCTCGGCGTGCGCGGCCACCGCCGGGGAGACGTGCGCGTCCCGGCCGGCTGCAGTCATCCTCCCCGGGCTGCTGTCCTCCACACATCCACGGATAAGATCCACGGCTTAAGATCCTCTTACATGCTGCAGTGTTTTACCCCCAACCTCGTCCCGGGAAACACATGCAGACGCAGGAAAAACGAGGAAAAAACGCGTGCGTATTCCTGTAATCTCCCCACCGGATCACGCGGATCCGCGTCCTGCAGGAGGAGGAGGAGGAGGGGGGGTTAAAGTTGATCAAGTTCAGTGATAGTTGGAGCTAAAACTTCCCCTGTGAGATGCTCCACGGGCACGGGAAGACGCGGGCACGGGTGGAGGTTGAAGTTGGCGCGGATGGAGACGCATGAAGATGCGCAGAAGAGCGCAGATCCATCAGGGAGGATTACATCATCAGGGACGGGAGGGACGCGCACCAAACCGGTCCTGGTGACGCATGGGGGTCTCCTGGACTCGAGCAGACCTGCAGGGACTCGATCAGACCTGCGGGGACTCGAACAGACCCGCTTAGACTCCAGCAGACCCGCTTAGACTCCAGCAGACCTGCGCGCAGGAGTTAAGGCTTGTGCCAATGGTTTTTTTAGTTTTTTTTTGGTGCGTCACGAAGCCTGGCACGCTGTTTCCCGGCCGGAGGACGGTGTTCTGACGGCCGTCTGGGCTGCTGGGTGGAGGAGGGAGGATGGTGGGGGGGTGGGGGGTGGAGGATGGCTGGGGGGGGCACCAAGACTCGGTCCTGGGGTCCGGGAGTCCGGGGGGGGCGGGCTGGTTCTGCTCGGTGCCGGGGGACCTGCGGCTCCGCTCCGCGCGTACCGGTCCTGGAGGGATGGAGGGAATGATGGAGAGATGGAGAGGAGGAGTGAGGGATGGATGGAGTGAGAGAGGGGGGACGGATGCGGGGGGGGTCACCAGCCAGTCCTCCGGGGGGGTTTCGAGGAACTTTCGAGGTGTCCGTCTCCGTCACTCACAGGACGA
The DNA here is from genome assembly GCF_033807715.1 of Cololabis saira. Classification (NCBI taxonomy): domain Eukaryota; kingdom Metazoa; phylum Chordata; class Actinopteri; order Beloniformes; family Belonidae; genus Cololabis; species Cololabis saira. The sequence goes on along the minus strand of NC_084587.1, from coordinate 6,289,957 downwards.
GTCGGGAAATGCAGCATGACGCGTCACATCTGCTGCCTCTAACTCATGAAACGAGACAAATTAGTCTTTTTTTCTCTCTCTCTCTAACAAATAAATAAATAAATAAATAAATAAATGTCCTGATGTCTCGATGAAATATCTTTACTAAACAACTCATAAATATGGTGCGCAGTTTCCTCTCAGAGAATCTCTTCACAGCTGGGATGAGAGCAGCTGATGAGGGGGCGGGGCCAAAGCGAGGGGGCGGGGCTTAGTGCTGGAACCTGAAGTACAGAAAAGTGGATTTTCCTCGAGTGACCACTAACCTCCTCCTGACCTCCTGACCTCCACATGACCTTCTCCTCGTGTTCAAATGTCCAACCTTAAAGCAGAAGTAAACATACATCCAGACTGGTACAAGGCAAGTTTATTTGTATAGCACAATTCAACACAAGGTAATTCAAAGTGCTTTACATCAACATTAAAAGCAGCAAGAAGACACAATTAAACAGTAAATAACACATAAAATGAAATAGAATGATAAGAAAAGAGGTAAAATAATAAAAAGCACAAGTTCGAACTCGCTCACTCACTCTAACTAACCGGACACTGTGCACAACACTACACTAGTTTGTTTTATTTTTTTTGAATTGTATTCTAACTTATAAAATGTGTTTTTAACTGTAGCTCTTGTAAGGTGACCTTGCGTGACCTGAAAGGCACCTCTAAATAAAATGAATTATTATTATTATTATTAAGTTGTTAAAAAGTGAGGGCAGTAGTCCAGCAGGTAAGTATTTAATTAAACAGTAATGTTTTTAGGCCTGATTTGAAGGAGCTGACAGTTGTAGTAGTAGTAGTAGTAATAATAGTAATAGTAGTAGTAATGACAGTAGTAGTAATAGTATTAGTAATGACAGTAGTAGAAGTAGTAGTAGAAATGAAATGTATAGCACAGGGGTCGGCAACCCAAAATGTTGAAAGAGCAATATTGGACCAAAAACACAAAAAACAAATATGTCTGGAGCCGCAAAAAATGAAAAGTCTTGTATAAGCCTTAGAATGAAAGCAAATGGCGAAAGGCGAAATGTCGAGAAAAAAGTAAAAATTTCGAGAAAAAAGTCAAAATTTCGAGAAAAAAGTCAAAATGTCAAGATTAATGTTGAAGTACAATCTCGAGAAAAAAGTCAAAATGTTGAGGAAATAGTCAAAATTTCAAGAAAAAAGACGAAATATCGAGAAAAAAGCTGAAATGTCGAGATTAATGTTGAAGTACAATGTCGAGAAAAAAGTCAAAATTTTGAGGAAAAAGTCGAAATGTCGAGAAAAAAGTCGAAATGTCGAGATTAAAAAGGAAAGGTAAAAGGAAGAAAAAAGAGAAAAAAAAGAAGAAAAAAGAAAAAAAGAGGAAAAAGAAGGAAAAAAAAGGTTTTTTCAAACATTTCTGAAAAAGCTCCAGGAGACACTAGGGCGGCGCTAAAGAGCCGCATGCGGCTCTAGAGCCGTGGGTTGCCGACCCCTGGTATAGCACAATTCAACATAAGGTAAATCAAAGTGTTTTACATCAACATTAAAAGCAGCAGGGCACAATTAAACAGTAAATAACTAATAAAATACTGGTTACTGAGTCGTACTCCCGTATCTATCCATCCACCGGTAGGTTTGTAGGGTTGCCACGGCGATAAGCACCTGATCTCCTCTGTCAACTTCCTGCTGGAGGACAAGTCTCTGGATTGAGATCTTCTTATCTGAGCTTTGTCTTCTCTTCGGACTGAATCCATCCAGCGGATGTTTTTGATTCAGGTTCTCCAGCTGCCGCACTTCCGCTGCAGGAGTGACATTTATCCTCAGCCCCTTCATAGACGAGTTAGTCTGACTTCCTGTTAGTTTCCGTCCTCAGAGACATTTAAGATAAACACCAGGTACCTGGAGACAGCAGACACCTAATAGTTGGGTGGAGGCCGCGATGGCGGAGCGTCATGTGTGGTCTGTATCGGTGGGTTGATGCTGAAACTCCCCGCTGGTTCAGTGTGATGGCATCGCCATGGAAACAAAGTGGCTAGTTCATACTTTCATCCCCCAGGGCCTTGTTCACTGCAGCCATGCATTAAAGTGGAAGTTTTTTAAATGGACTCATTCGTTTATTTAATGTTTCACGGTCAGGAATCCTCCTTTAAGGCCTTTTACTAAGTTTTTAAGGCATTTTCAAGAATTTAACCCTTGTGCTGTCCTCGGGTCAAGGAAGGAGGAAGGGAAGAAGGAAGGAAGGGAGAAAAGAAGGAAGGGAGAAAGGGAAAAAAGAAGGAAGGAAGGAAGGAACAAATGGAGAAAAGAAGGAAGGAAGGAAGAAAGGGAAAAAAGAAGGAAGGAAGGAAGGGAGAAAAGAAGGAAGGGAGAAAGAGAAAAAAGAAGGAAGGAAGGGAGGAAGGGAAAAAAGAAGGGGGGGGGGGGAAAGGAGGAAGGAAAGAAGGAAAGGAGGAAGGAAGGGAGAAAAGAAGGAAGGAAGGAAAGAAGGAAGGGAGAAAAGAAGGAAGGAAGGGAGAAAGGGAAAAAAGGAAGGAAGGAAGGAAGGAAGGAAGGAAGGAAGGAAGGAAGGAAGGAAGGAAGGAAGGAAGGAAGGAAGGAAAAAAAGAAGGAAGGAAGGAAAGAAGGAAGGAAGGGAGAAAAGAAGGAAGGAAGGGAGGAAGGGAAAAATGAAGTAAGGAAGGAAGGAAGGAAAGAAGGAAGGAAGGGAGAAAAGAAGGAAGGAAGGAGGGAAGGGAGGAAGGGAAAAAAGAAGGAAGGAAGGAAGGAAGGGAGGAAGGGAGGAAGGAAGGAAGAAGGAAGGAGAGAGCAGGAGGAAAGAAGGAACAGGAGAATGAGGTCATTTTGACCCAAAGACGGTACAAGGGTTAAAAGGAAGCTAGAGCTCTATGACGAGAGGAACATGACCAGATCCCGACATCAGCATCAGAGGTTTGGGAGGGAAGACGGAGAACGAGGAGAGAAACACAGGGAGAGAAACACAAGGAGAGAAACACAAGGAGAGAAACACAAGGAGAGAAACAACCTGCTGCGTGGGAGGACTTGGTCTATGTGCAAATTACCACCAGGGGAGCTGCCGTCTGCTGCATCATCACCCCCGACCCCCCACCGTCACCTCCAGGCCCAGGTGTGGGGAATTTCCAAGTTATTCCAGCCCGTTAACAACCAAAGCTGTTAAAACCCCACACGTAGATAATTATTTCAGTTTAGAAACAGCGAGCTTCAAATATTTTAAACCTTAAAGCCGCCTCATGTGACGTAACAAGTACGTTCCCCGACCCCTCCAGCTGTGCCAGACCGTCTCCACTCATCAGCAGTCCTGGAAACAGATCTACACAGGCTTAAAATTCTCATTCTCAGCTTCTTTTTTTTACCCGTATAAACATACTTTTGCCTGTAAATTGTCATTTCTGCCTTTTTTTAGTCATTTAAATAAGTTTCCTTTTTAATAAAATCAACTCTCCACAATGTCTGCAGATCTCGAAGAAATGACTGCGGCTCTTTCGGTGGTACAATGACTCTCTCTACAGGAGTACTCAAGTTGAGGGGGGATGAGGGGGGATGGCATCCCTCCTGAAATAAAAACAGTCAAAATCATCCCCCTTGTAAAACTGCCATCCCCCCTTTCCATCCCTTATGTCATTTCATCAATGAATGTGGTTTTACTGCTATTTCAACATTTAGAGTCATCACCAGAAAAATAACTTATTTGACAATTTTCACCTGTTTCAAGTAAATTTTCACTTGAAATAAATAGAAAAATCTGCCAGTGGGACAAGATTTATCTTCTTATTACAAGCAAAAAAATCTTTTTCTACTTATTTCAAGTGAAAATCTACTTGAAACAGGTGAAAATTGTTGTTTTTTCCGGTGATGAGTCTTGTTTTAAGTGTAATGAGATTTTTTTACTAAAATGAGACATTTTAACTTGAAATAAGAAATATTCTTGTTAAGATTTAGAGTTTTTGCAGTGATCCATGTTACTTATCCTGTGAAGGACAGAGTCATATTGATAAGTTCAGAAAAGTGTTTTTTATTGTAGTGTTTTAATGTATTTGATGTAAGCCCAGTGGATATTTAAAGCTTACAGAAGGCTGCATTTAACTGCTGCTATGTCATTCCTGCAGTATTTCTGCAGGTGTTTTGGTCACTGCTATTATTTGCAATATATTATATTATTTGTAATCAGCACAAATTATCTGTCCCCATATGATAAAATCCACCATCCCCCCTGATTTTATTTTACAATTGGAGTACTGCCGGTGTCCTGCATGTTTTACATGTTTCCCTGCTTCATTGCACCGTAATACAAATGACTCTGTCGTTAACAGAGTTGTCCAGACCTTGATGACAAGCTGATGATGGGGATTAATTAGAATCAGGTGTGTTAAAGCAGAGAAAAGTCTTAAAACATGCAGGACACCGACCCTTGAGGACCGACCCCTGGTTTAAATACTTCACATGGTCCGGTTTTTGTTTTTAAAGCAACGGCGCCCCCTGGTGTCGTAGTAAATGTTGCTCATTAGATCATGACAAGACAGAAAAATTGCTAGGATGGAAAGTTTAAGACCCAATCAAGAAGCTGTCGTGGCACCAACTTCGTCCAACTTCGACAGTTTTTAAAAGCAAAACGTCTTTGCAGACTGAAATAATCGACTTCCGTCACACCACAAGTTAAAGACGTTAATTTATTGTCAACTTCTGGAACAGCAGGATTGAGGAAATACACAACTTGAACCCCGCAGCAAGAAGTTGTCATTGCATAAAAATTTACATTTGTGACATTATTGCCCCTTTTATGACACACAAAGACTGATTCCACTTCGGTTACCTCCCATTTGAGCAAAGCTGAGCTACAACTTTAGTTTCGGTGGGTTTTAATGTCGGCCGATTGGAAATGGGATAACAGCACACAAAAATGCAGCATTTGCAGAATAGTGATCAAGATGTTGGTGTTTTTTTCTATTGTTCTTTCACTTTCTCACCTTGAGCATAAAATATCCTATGATAGCAGTTTTTTTTACAGCATGTAGGGTAAAAATAACCCACGTATGAGGAGAAACCCCAAAATAAACCACGCTAGAAGCTAGAATAAACATTTGGACGTTTAATTGAATTTAATTCTAACATGTGAGTTAAACTGCTCTGTTTTAAGATTCAACCTGCTGCAGTTTTGATTTATTTATCTATTTTACTTTTTTGTGTTCAGTTGAAATGAAAAAAATTGAGGTGGTTAAAGGTGGGGTATGAATCACACTTGCAAGAGAAGATGATGAGGAGCTATTCACCGTATTTAAACGTGCACCTGGAAAGTGCATAGAATCGCTTATCCACCCTTTAATTATAGTTCTTGCAAAGCCAGAAACTAAAATGTTGGAATTACGTCAAGGCCAGATCACATGATTTAATAAAGTTCATTTTGTCCATGTAGCTAGGAGGGAATTCATGAAAATCGTGCACTTGGTGACAAGTTCTTGATATTTGGCATGGTGTTAGTTATGGAGGTTATGAAGGTTTTCAAAAACCACCGCAAACAAATTGGAACACCCCCTAGTGGCCGGTTTGCAGAAAATTCAAAATGAATCAATAAGCGAGGCGATAGAGCCAGCATTGTAGGTGTTAAGTGAGTTTAAATATGCACAGCTGATGTTTTTTGTGTGTTATTTTAATAAAATCCTATTCTTTCACTGTGACTTAGTTCTGAGGTTTGGTTCATCTTAAGCCTGAATGAAGGCCACTGTTCTCACCCAATCAGATTATTGACACTACAGTGATAGTGACCTGTCCAATATACAGAAAACTGTATTCCTTGGGGGTGAAAATAGGATCTAGACCCTCTATAATCTTTCTATGTGACTTGATTCTAGAGATATGTTGATTTTTGGGCAAAAAAATTACCTTGAAAATTAAATTTGACCCTAAACATGACCTTGAAACAGGAAATTTATCTCAGAATTGAATTCGTAGCACCAAAAAAGTAGAGAAAAAAAAGTAGAGAAAGTGACAATATACAACAATCTAGCTGATCTATGACCTTTGGTCTTTTTGGCGGGAGCCATTTGGAATTTTCTGCAAACCGGCCACTAGGGGGCGTCACAACTTGTTTGCAGTGGTTTTTGAAAACCTTATGTCCATAACTAACACCATGCCAAATATCAAAAACTTGTCATCAAGTGCACAATCTTTATGATTTTTGACATATTCCCTCCCAGCTACTGATTCTTTTTGTCGGACAAGAATATTTAGGTTTTTTAAATCTCGAAAAGGAGGCGTGACCTTTTAACATCAGCTGATAAATGGCGGGTCACACACACTATCTTGTGACTCGCCGAAACATGTCGAGTATTTAAAAAAACCTAAATATTCTTGTCCAACCAAAAGAATGAGTAAATTAAAATTAGAAACTAAAATATAATTACGTCGCACAAAAAAAAGAAAGAAAAAAAAAAACAGATGGCTGCATCTCTACTTGCAGGTTAGCTAGATCTTCCCCGGAAGTGGCGTTCACGCGACTACCAGATCAGTAGGTCAAGTATCAGTGTGAAAGAAAAGGGTACTCTTGTTTATTTTTTGTGTGTGATTATTTTCCAAATCTCGCTCTCTTCCTGGGTTTTCCAACATCTCCATCTCAGCCTTTAAAACGGACCGAACAAGCAGCATGGGTGAATGGATGCAGTCGTTTCTCTACAGTAGGTAGTAACATGCTGGAATGTGGTCACCACACACACTCACACACTCGCAAACGTGACAAGCAGAGTGTAATTTCTGCTTCTACGTAGCAACCGCGCACGTAGACTTGGTGTACGCTGCAAAAACTAATTATTAGGAAAGTTAAGCAGCCTTGTTTCAGGAACATCCGTCTTACTTTTCGGTCCGGATCGCAAGAATATTTTGTTAGTTTTAACTATTCTAGTCATGAAAATGTTTCTTACCCTGTTGGCAGAGATATTTCTGCTCAATATGAGACAATCAGACCAGATTTAGGGACGGTAGTTTTATTTCTACAGCGGATGTTTTCACAGCGTAGTAGCTGTCGTTGGCGTGCGCTGCAGTTCCACCCCCAACCAGTAGGTGGCAGCGCAGGCTCCTGCTGCAGCTCAGCAGTGGAGCAACGGAAGCTCCTGCAGGGCGAGTCGGAGTTGATGATCGTTGTCATTACCCGATGTGAGTCGCTAACCGATTTGAGTCACACATGCGCAGTCGCGTCCAACATCGTCGGCCATCTTGGAAAGCAACATACGGCAACACCACTTGGACAAACTGTGTTAGTTTATACCATTCCCAACTGAAAAAATATGAACATATCTATGCATCTCTCTCTATATATGATCATATCTAAAACAACACACACACACTATATATTATATATATATATATATATATATATATATATATATATATATATATATATATATATATATATGTACATACACACACACTACTCACAATAAGTTAGGGATATTGTGAGAGATTATTTTTATTGTCTACATTTTTGGGGTAATATTAAACTAATGAAAATGGTGTTTCTTCTCATTCATCATTAGTAATATCAAAGGGAACTTTTACTTATTTCATTAAAATTCAGACCAAATAGGAAAAGCAATCATGTAAATAATAATATCCCTAACTTATTGTGAGTAGTGTATATCAAAACAAGTGTGTGTTTAGATCTTGTCTATCAAGTCTGGCGCTGTAGTTTGTCCAAGTGGTGTTGCCGTATGTTGCTTTCCAAGATGGCCGACGATGTTGGACGCGACTGCGCATGTGTGACTCAAATCGGGTAGCGACTCAAATCGGGTGATGACAATCGTTGATCTATCTGGCAGGAAGCGCGTAGAGGCTGATACCGAGCGGGAGAGGCTACGGCGCCACGTAGAAGCACAAACTACGGTTAAAGTGGCCGACGTGGGAAGACGCGAGCGACAGCAGCAAAGTCCGTTCGGACAAAAACACAACAAAACGTGCCATTTGGGCCATTTTACATCAGTTCGGATGAAAAAAGCCAACAATTACAGGAATCTGTTCAAATAAAACTGCAGTCGTGTTTAAACGTGAACCGGACGTGAACCGGATGTGAACCAGATCTGAACCGGATCTAGACCGGATGTGAACCGGATGTGAACTGAATGTGGCCCATTTACACAAAAAACAACAAAAAGCATCTTTTAAATTTTATACAGTATTTACAGAACATAGTTCACGCATCACAAAGCCGTTTATAGATCATGTGACGCCGAACTCTTCATCACATCCACCAGCAAGCAACCAAGAAAATAGCTTTGTACCAAATTACCGCTCGAGCTGAAGCTTATTTTAGTATATAAATATAAATAATTTATCTTTACTTAACCGCCAATGATAAATGAAGCAAATTAGCAATTTGGTACAAAATAAATTATTTTTTTCCCCCACGACAATCAGTTGAATGTATAATTAAATAAGTTAGTGAACCCTCCCCCCGGAAAAAAAATTGCACTTTTTCTTTTTTAAATTACACAACTTAAAGCCACCCTATGTAGCAGTTCGCATGTGACCACAAGGGTGAAAAACGGGTCTGCAGAACCGGTACCGCTACACAGAGCGGCTTTTACTTCTAAACCAAGAGATTTATCAGAAAATGTTCATTTACCAAATGAAAATGCAAACAGGGAGCATGAAGGTTCTGACGGGTGGAAACGGCTCCGTTCGCTACCGTGGCAACGTGGGATGGAGCCGGGGGGGATCACCGCGTTTTCAGCAGCACTCTGTACATGGCGAAGCCCAGCGCGGCGAACACCGAGGCCCCGACGCTCGCCCTCAGCCAGAAGGTGGAGCTCTTCAGGTCGGCCTGGCTCATGTGTCTGTGGAGGAGGAGACAGAACCAGAACCAGAGACTGAGACGGGGGGCGGGAGACGGGCGGGAGACGCCACACGGGTGAGCGTCAGACGTTACTGAGAGGTGTCAAAACTGAAAATGTGAAGAGACTCGATTAATGTAAGGGTGCTTTCAGACCTGTGGCCCGTTTGTTTTGTTCCGATTCAGGGGCTAAATCGATACAGTTGTTTCGTTTTTCGTTTGTGGAATAGGAGAGAAGGGAGAAGAGAGAAAGTTGTGTCTCTCTCTCCCTCTGCGCCGAGTCTGCGCATTAACCAGTGGTGGACGCGGCACAAACCGCGCTCTATGTGAAAGCAGCTTATGAGTGAGTTGTGTCGGTTGCTGTGTCGATTATGTTCTCACTGCAAACGCACCGCTCCAGGTCTGGAATGGAAGCGAGCCGAGACCACCTCTCCTAGGAGATCTCGGCTCGCTTGTTTTGTCCCACATCCGAGCACGATTGCTGTGTTCAGATACTGTATACCAAACGAACCGGGGCCTCATTTATAAAAGAGTGCGTAGAATTCATACTAAAAGTGTAAGTGCACTCAAAAGCCGAAAATGGCATGCGCACAAAAAAAACGTGTGCACGCACATCTGCACACAATGTTGCACATGTGAATTTGCCTCATATCCTGCCCTCTACACGCCCACTTTCTACCATGAATGGGCAATGCAAACTACATGATGACTGTATTTGCATATGAATGAGCCTGCTGAGCATGCGCAGCGGCTTCCTGCAGCCTGTTTCTGCTGTACGTCAGGATGAATGAGACGTGTCAAGCCACCGTGCCAATAAATTTCACGGAGACCGAGATCGAGATGAGGTGGAGGCCAGGAAAACGACATTATTTGGTGGTCACAGTAGTGGAATCACTAACAAAAAGAAAGCGAGTGAGTGGCAGCACGTCGTTGCTGCGCTGTAAACTCTGTGAGTGCCACGGACAGATCTGGGGCAGAAATTAAAAAGAAGTGGTGCGATCTGAAGGTGGAGGCCAAGAGGAGAGTGGCCCGGTGTCTTACAGGTGTCGTGCCAAAAAGCGATTGCCTGCCAGAATCTGATTTCTTCTGATTTCTGTAGAAACAACTTTTCATTAACTGTACTTGGCCTTCAATCAATTTTTGGCAGGTAAAAATGCCTATTTTGTGTTGTAATGGTCCTTTAAAAGAGTTAAAAACAATCCTGTGAGCTCTAGTGTTTATATTATGAAGCTCAAGAATGAGATCAAATCATATTTAGGTAGAAACAACCTTTCATTAACTGTATTTGTGCGCACGCAAGCTTTATAAATGAGGCCCCCGATCTTTAAGGGGAAACGTTCCCTGTTTCAGAACAACTGCTCCAAACGGGACAGGTGTGAAAGCACCTTAAATTAAAATGGGATCAGAGTGACACATGCCGTTACTCACCGTTACTTACAGACAAAAAAGGAAGATACTGAAGCAAAAGCGAGCCAGACAGATGTTTCAGAGTTACAGGCGTGAGATGGCAGGACTACAAACGAGTAGCGAGAGCTGCGTTAGTGAGGAGGAAACCTCCACGGAAGCTTCATGCCACTCTATGCTGCAATACCACTCCTGACCACACGGTGGCAGCAGAGCGCTTCACGTCTCCAGAGGGACAAAGTGATATCAGAAAACATGCCTTATGTCGAGTGACTTTGAAGGACAATCCAGTCCACCTTAAATCATTTCATTGAATTACATCAGGGTGAATCCCGCCTTTGACGCTCGGAAGAATATTACTACTATCAATCGGGATACGTCAAACAAATGAATCTATTATTATTATTATTATTATTATTATTATCATTATTATTTAAATCAATGGCAGAATAGTTAAAAAAGTTCTGTTCAGGAGGAAACTCACGACTGCTGCAGCATCACAGGTTAAAATGGAGACTAGTGTTGTTTCTGTCAGCCTGTTTCAATTTTAGTTTTAGTCCAATCTTTGGGTCAAGCTATCATTTTAGTTTGTATTAGTTTTAGTCGCGTTCATTCTCCTTTTAGTCGTGTCAAGTTTCAGTCGACTAAAAGTCTGAGCATTTTAGTCTTATTGTAATCAGAATTGTCCAGGACCATTTTAGTCTCGTTTTAGTCAAAGATTGTATTTAGCCAAACCCATTTTACAATTCAAACAAGGTTATCTTGTTATTATATTATTGTTACCTTATACACTCAAGAATACACTCTAATTTGACATATAATAACATATTTATTTTTCCGCATTTCTCCCCGTCTTTTTCTTTTTCGACGACACATTGGGTTTTCTTTTCCACGTCTATGTAGGAAAGTGTATCCAAAGATGGTTCTTCTTCTTCTTATCCAGGCCCAGGGAAGATCCCCGTGTTTCTCTATTTAACTTAGTTTTTAATTGACGTGAACCTAGAGCTCTGCGTTAACGGCATCAGCCTCTAACTCTGCAGCTGCATCTTCTGGATCTGATTCCCCGCTGCAGCGACTGGGATTGAGGACTAACGTCACCCAGCAGAACTAAACCAGAGAAACTACTGAAAACATGGACATTAAACCAGAGAAACTACTGAAAACATGGACATTAAACCAGAGAAACTACTGAAAACATGGACATTAAGGACCTTTGGTAGAACATCTTGTCTCGTTTCGATCAATGAAAATGAAGACACATTTTAGCAGAGTTTTTATTTTGTAATCTACATTTTAGTGTCGTTTTTATTCCTCTACGATATTGCATTATATATTTAATTATCGTTATTGTCACATGACCATTATTTTTGTTGCGTCTCATTTTCCTCAGGTGATAAAGGTTCGTTGACGCCGATATTTAGTCATAATTTTCGTTGACAGAAGCAACTTTACTCATGTTTTCTTCATGTCAACAAATATCTGACAGAAGTGTTCATACTCTCATCAAAGACAATGAATCTTGCAGAACAATTAGACTTTCTTTTCATTTTTTATTTTTTTCTCCTGGAGCAGCAGGAGTGTTCATCATGCATCTCTTATTGAAGAAATTTAGAAGAATTTGGTACACAGTTACTGGGAGTTTTAATTATTTCACAAAAGAAAAAAGTTTCAAAATATTGAGTTTATGCTAAGTAACACGGGATATTTAAACCCTTTTAATACTTGTATAAACGGTATATTTGCAATTAAAAAAAAATAAAAAGGACAATTTTTCCTTGAAATCGTCCATATAGCCTACCTTATTCCTGAACTTGATACGCTGGTAGGCAGAGTTTTTATTTTGTAATCTACATTTTAGTCTCGTTTTTATTCCTCTACGATATTGCATTATATATTTAATTATCGTTATCGTCACATGACCATTTTCGTTGCGTCTTGTTTTCCTCAGGGGATAAAGGTTCGTTGACGACGATATCTAGTCATAATTTTCGTTGACTTTAATAGAGACGGGAGACGACTAGAGGATGTTTTCATCAACCCACACAAAGTTATCGGCGTTAATATTCCTCCTTATGTGTGAAGTAATCAGTTATTCTAGTGGGGGTTCATTTCCAAGGTGAAGCGTCTGCAGCAGCCGGCTGTGATGGATCAGTACAACCGCCGGCGGCACAAATCAGGTTGATAAAAGGCGGCAAAATGAAGCAGAGGAAATGATTAAAGGCAGCATGCGTCGAACACTGGCGACAAATCACAGCCGGGGGAGAGAAAAAGAAAAGAAGAAGTGTTTGAGAGACCTTCGGAGCACCACGGCGTAGAGTTTGGCCCTGACGGTCTGCAGCAGCTCAGAGTTGAGGAAGTTCTGACACAAGCAGAAGGTGCACCGGTTACAGGTGCACATGCAGCGCAGCCGGGCGTGGCTGAGGAGAGACACGACACATGGACACGCAGCCGGATCAACAAACGTACAGGACAACACGACACACACATGAAAGAGGGGGAAAGAAAACGTTAGAGCTGAAGAGGCGAGTCAAAGTCCCACTTGGTCAGCGAAGTGGTTTGAGACGGCGTTGCTGCAAGGTTCACTCAGGAAACAGACAAAAAGATGGTGCAGTGAGCTCTTAAGACATCACTTATGTCACATTTTCATCAAAAGAGAAAAGAAATGGAAGTTAGAACTCCACTTTTCAGTGTTACAGGTCGCAAATAAGCAAATCCTGCTTCAAGATGGCAGTAAAAACCATAGAAACCCCACGAACACCACAGAGTTGTACAAACAAATTACCGTATTTTTCGAACTATAAGTCGCACTTTTTTTTTTTTTGTTTAATTGGTCCTGCAACTTGTACTCAGGTGAGACTTTATTTATATTCAAATATATAATTTCACATGTTCTTTGACTCTTTTAAGAGAAGGCTTAAAACCCACCTTTTTAGCAAATCTTACGCTAGCTGTGATCAATGATTTATTTATTTATTTTTTTTGTAGCACTTTGAGATTCTCCGAATGGAAAGTGCATTATAAATTAAATGTATTATTATTATTATTATGTTCTTAAACGTTCATACACACTACACGACATGACCGAGGAGTAAACATGACCTACAGCCATAGCCGGTCGCTCTAGGCTGGTGACCGGTAAGTGCTGCTCCCGTACCACTGAAAATTAGGTAATTTAAACATTAATTAACTTAAATACAACTGAGAAACTTGCTTACCGCTAACAGAGCAATTTATATATGTTTTTTTTCTTCTTCATGACGCATTTTTTGACTGCTGCGACTTATAGTGTGAAAAATACAGTAGTATCTTTGCAATAACTGCTAGAAAAGTGGGAAAGTTGGTTTGATTCTGCTGGTAGTGATGTGCGGATCGATACTGAAATATCAATACTTCCGATACCAGATCTGTTTGCTCTAAAATCGATTCTCAAATAAAAATATACTTTTGATACTTCCGTCATTTGTAGTAATGGATATCCTTAACAGGAATACGGTGGAAAGTAGCTAAACTATTCAGAATTTGTTTAAATGACACTCTGCTGGTAGGAACTACTTTTTCTTCCGCCTGGGTAAGTTGGTAGAAACAAAAATGAATAAATGCTTAAACAAATAGCTGTATGAGTTTAGCTTGGAATAATAGCGTAATATGTGTATAATTGAGATAATCTCACATATAAAACCTACATTTATTCAAGTAAGGTTTCCTAAAATATCGATCATTTAAGGTGGATTCCATAGACTAAATGTCATTAAATTATACAGACAAATTGTGAGAAAACAGTCAGTGAATTTAGAAAAATATAAAACCATTTCCTATTGGAAAAGATGGATAAAAAAATAACCTTTTATCTATATATTATTAATATTATTATTATTATTATTATTATCATTATTTACAATGAGTCTAATTTTCTTTAACTGTTTAATAAATATTGTAAAAAAAATATATTATAATATTATAAATATAATATATATTATAAAAGGAATGTATAATATTATAAATAAATATAAATAATATTATAATATTATAAATACATATAAATATTATAAATAAATACATATAGTAAAAAAATATTATAAATAAATATAAATAATATAATATTATAAATAAATATTGTAAAATAACAAGTAAGTATTGATCAACTTGTGCAAATATTGTGGTATCTATTTAATTAAATATTTTACTGGCAAGTTTTGTTTATTATTCTCATTTATTTTAATGATTATATTGTTTTACTTAGGATCTTTTTTTAGTGATGGAATATATCGGATCGGAAAGAAAAATCGGTGGTATGGAACATCACTAATGGCAGGAAATTCCTGGAGGAGCGTGAGACATCGATTTCCCCCCAAATGTCGGTCTACAGGGTTCTGGGGTCAGCTGACGGGGAGGATCAGGCGTGTGGCGATGGCGGAGCGAGCTGGTAATACGTACGGGTACATGGCCATGGTGGTGAGTTTGGTGTAGATGTCCCTGCAGGGGTCGCCCGCTGCGCTGCAGGTGAAGGACTGCGGCGGCGGCATCTTGTGCCTCCTGCAGAACTCCAGCGGGCTGCAGCCGTACACCTGCTTCACCTCCGGCAGGTCCGACTTGGCCGCGATCATCATGCACGGCGTCTTGCTGTCCATGAAGTATTGCTGGAGGTGGGACGCGTCAGAAGTTACTACGGTGCACACATACCTCTGTTTTTGAAGTTACCACACAGTTGGTACCTTGAAGACTTTGGCGCAGTACTCGAAGGAGTACGGGTTGCTGACGTCATAAACCAGGCAGACGATGTCGCAGCACAGGTCGTCGTCGGACAGGTAGTCGAAGTCGGGGAACACTTCGTGAAGCTGGAGAGGAGAGGAGGCAGGATCAGGCAGATGGACAGAGCTTTCTGTTTGCACTGACAAAGAACTGGCTCAGGGCCAGAAAAACCCGGTTCCAAGGTAGCACCAACTCTTTGCTGGTCTAGAGGAAAGAACCACTTACATCAGCGGAGGGAGCGGAGTTATTAAGACCAACGGCAACAGCAAGACTGGGAGACAGAGACATTTTCAAAGAAGAATTAAAGCTGCAAGCAGCGATGAACAGGCCCTCGCGTGTGCAATTTTCACCCATAAAGATCAAGGACTCAAAACTAAGTCCTATGACACCACTCATGACTCTTTATGTCAAACCATTCAAAAAATATGGCAGAAAGTAGGAACTATCAAATATGGACCAATCAGATGAAGGGGAGGGGGGCGCTTTTAGGCGTCTATCGTCGCCACGGTAACGCTTTTGAAAGAGAAAAGTAATCTCTGTCTCTGGTCTTGGAGGGCCACTTTCGTGGGGGACGGGTGCGCCTGCCCGCGTCGGCGGCCGGGGCGGCTCTGTCTCTCCGGGCAGGCTGGCCCCCTGCCGGGTGGGGGTCGTTGGCCTGAAGGGTGAGGGCCTCCTGGCCTCGTGTCCGGCCCGGACCGGGTGGCCGGGGATTGCCTGGGTCGCGGTCCGCCGCCGCGGGATCCCTGGCTGCTTCTTCCCGCGCCGTGGGGGCCCCGCCCGCGGGCCCCCTCGGCCGCCGCCGGGCGGGGGGGGGGCCTCGCAGGCGGTGGGTTGCCTCCCTCCTACTTCTCCCCTCTGTGGGGTTTGCCGGTGGCCTGGGTTCCGGGCTCTTCCTTGTCGGCCTCTGGTCTCGCGGGTGGCGGGGTCGCTCCCCCCCCTCCCCCACTATAGATACACTTCAGGTGGAGCTTTCTTTGGTTTATCACACACACACACACACACACACACACACACACACACACACACATATAGTCATTTAGTCACATGCACACACACACACACACACACACACACACACACACACACACACACACACACACACACACACACACACACACACACACACACACACACACACACACACACACACACACACACACACTGGCTTGTTCACCTGCATGCTGGCTCTCTAGTTTTTGGGTTTAGGTAGCAGTAGCTTAGCTCAGACTGCGATCAGATCTCAAGATTTGGGTCGATTGCTGTTCGTGTTTTGGTCGGCTCCGTGCCGGTTTCGTGCTTTGTTTGTGGTTTTTTGTTGCAGATTTCCAGTGCTTGACGTGTGTCTCCGTGTGTTCCTGCTTCCTGGATTGGCAGTGGATGTCGTCACCCCCCCCCCCCCCCCCACCCCCCCCCAAAAAAAAAAAACACACTGGGTTTGTATGTGTATATTTATGTATGTGTACGCATATGTGTGCGTATATATATGTATATATTACATATAGTAATAATGCACATATATACACTTTTGGTTTCTACCGTCATGGTATCAATCAATAATATGTGTGCAGACAAGGTATAAAAAAAAAAAAAAAAAAAAAAAAAAAAGAGAAAGAGAAAAGTAATGCGCGTCGTCGCAGGATCTAGACGCACATTTTGATGTATAACACACCTGGGTGCACGTTACGGTTCGGGGCATTAACGGCCGAAGAAGTGGCATAAATTGCGCCAAAAATTCCATGATTACTTCAAAATGGCCGACTTCCTGTTCGGTTTCGGCCATGGCGCCAAGAGACTTTTCTTTAAGTTGCGACATGATACAGGTGTGTACCGATTCTCGTGCATGTACGTCAAACTGTATTGAGCCATTAGGCCACGCCCATTAATGCAAACCATGAAATATCATATTTTTCGCCAGGCCTGGCTTGGTGCAAAATTTGGTGACCCAATTAATCTGGATGCAGCAAAGCAGCAGTGGTCTGAGGAGGAGACAACCTGTCTTTTAGGGTGCTTTCACACCTGTGGCCCATTTGTTTTGTTCCGATTCAGGGGCTAAATCGATGCAGTTGTTTCGTTTGTGGCGTTTGTGTTCACAAGGCAACCGTCTGTAGCGGTTCAAAGCTGTTAACAAATGCCATGCGCAAACCAACTGTTCTCTCATTGGTCAGAAATGAACACGGAAGGAGTTTCCTTTTCCGTACCCCGGGAAAAACAACAACTATGGAGCATCGTAACATGTGTGGCTAGTTTGTTTCTGTGTGTTTCTGTGTGCTGTGTGGATTATGTTCTCACTGCAAACAAACCGCTCCAGGTCTGGAATGGAAGCGAGCCGAGACCTCCTCTCCTAGGAGATTTCGGCTCGCTTGTTTTGTCCCACATCAGAGCGCGATTGCTGTGTTCACATATACCAAATGAACCGATCTTTGGGGGGAAACGCTCCCTGTTTCAGAACAACTGCTCCAAACGGGACAGGTGTGAAAGCACCCTTAGAGATGTGGAGCTACGTGGACCAGGTCCTATTAGAGCAGATACCTGGTTGTTGCTTCAACTTTCACACCAAGGCAAACGCAGCTCCTCTTAGCATCCGAGCTATGAAAAAGCAAAGTGGTTCGCAAGTTGAGCGAGTTGTGAACCAGAACCAGCCCTGGAACCGGTTTGGGGGAAAAGGGGTAAATGTGGGAGGTGGGAGTCAGCGCCTTGGCCCTCCGTCAGAAACGGACCTCTGTGGTCTCAAGCGAGGCGCTGCCTCAAACAAAGGAGCTCAAGTATCCCAGGGTTTGGATCACCAGAGGGGGTCAGAGATCGGCCAGCAGACCGGGGCACCGCCTACGTCCGTGTGGACTCTGATAGAGAGATCAAAGCCAAACGGCAAGGCGACCCCTGCTAAAGGTCACATGGGTCACAAGCTGAGACTCTCATTCAGGCCCGGGATGTACTTGGTGTTCGGTTTGACGCTTCTGCCACATAAACCACGACCGATGGCCGGAGGCTTAGGAAGAGCGCTCTAATGTTGCTCTTTTTTCTGCAATCAAGTCATATTTATTAACCTCTAGAGGCCTAAGCTGATTTTTTCCATGCATTTTTTATTTATCTTGGCTATTTGGGCTTATTGGAACCTAATTAGAATAAAAACTAAGCATCATCTTTTGATATGAAGTACTCTTAGAGAAAAATGATGTCCACATATGTGGATTCTTGTTCTGAATTTCCATAAAACACAATTAAGTCATCTTTGTGAAATAGAATGAAAAACTCTTTTATTTCCATCTTGAACACAGGATTACTAACTACTCTCTCCAAAATCTCAGAAACACAAAAACTACACATAACGGGAAATAAACAGGAGGTTGACGGACAAAGGCGGTTTCAAACGCTTCACTTGAAGACGATTTTTGCAGGTTATTTTGCTCTGCAGCTCATAACCTGCCCGAGCAAAGCCGACCCCCCCAGAGTGAGCGGTGCGACGCTGATGGTGAAGTGAGAGGAAGTGCTGGTGGAAGATAAGAGGCTTATTTGAGCAGCTAAGTTAAGAACCTCGGGGTGGGCCGGACCGCCGTGGTCTCACGTAAGACATCAGCAACCATCGTAGAGAAGAGCTGCAGTCCTCACGTAACGTCTTAAATGCTCAGGTTCACCAGAGTAAAATTAGAGGAGGACTTAACAAGTCTGGTTTGTTTCTGGACGGCTTTTCCCTCTGAAAAGGAGACGCCGCACGGCTCGGGTTTGCAAAGCTGCATGTGAGAAACTTCCAAGAGGTCGAGGGAGGTGGAGCTGTGACCCGGGCTCGGTTACCAGGCCGTCTCTCTGAAAGGGCCGCGGCTAAAGCTGGATCATCCACTACCACTACTACTACTACTACTACTGGATCATACATCAGAACATGATCCCGACCGCACCAACAAATGTCATAGCCCCGACCACTACTACTATCACCACTACTCAGGCCAGCTGACAGTCTTGCCTGGGCCCCGGACAAAATAATCTAAGATGGGCCCCCCTGCACCCGGATCTCTCCTTCTCCCTCTTCCTCTCCTCTCCCTCTGCTCTTCAGGTTTTTATACAAGCTAATGGACGTTAACATTAGAGCTAGCCTGTTAGGTTAAGTTACAAGGTTGGTAAACGTTGGCTGCGATGTTTCTTACTTTGCTCTACGCTGACTTTATTAATTCCAGCTTCACCGTCACCACCTTTTTAAAATATTTGTATAGAGAATCTATGAGGCCTGTATTTTCTTCTCTCTTTTCTCTTCTTTTCTGAGCACCGGACTCGTGCTGACCGGACATTTTAACCATTCTAATGGTTGAATTAAATGATAACATCAAATTTTGATCAGCGGCCAAACCATTTTTTGTTGGGGGTTCTTGACCACAAGGACAATTAGGAAGAAAACAAATAACAAGCTTTTATGTAACTCAAATACTACATATTTTTTCCACAAATAGGCATATTTTGAAACATTTTGAAAAATGATTCCATAATTTAATGAGAAAAATAAATAAATAAATAAATATATATATATATATATATATTTTTTTTTTTTATTTTTTTTTTTCCAGTTCTGGGCCCCTCCCTAACCTGGGCCCGGGACAACAGACCCGTTTGTCCCCCCCTATCGGCGGGCGTGCCACCACTACTACTACTATTACCACTATTACTACCACCACTACTACTACTCACCACTAATCAAAATATTGACAGAGCTTACGGTTTTTAGCGTACGAGTAAAACAATGGCTGAAACTGAAACAAGCTTGTGAACATTGACTTTAACATACTGTACCACTGTATTATTTTCGTTTTATGTCCTTATTTGGTTTGTGTTTTTGCTTCTTGTCTTTGTATTGTTTTTATTCTGTTTTGCATGTTTAGTATTTTAATGGTTTTGTACTGTTTTAACTCTGCTTTCGAAATTTAAGTAAAGGCCTTACCAGGGACAGGGGTTGCAAATTAGCTCTGGCTAGAAACCTGTATGTATGACATCTGTTTCGTATTTTTTATGTTTAATGTTTGATACATTTGTCCCTGTTCAATAAACGTAATAATAATAATACTTCTACTACTACTACTACTACTACTACTACTGTCACGCTTTTATCCAAAGCGACATACATCTGAGAGAACAACACAAGCACAAAATCTTTTTTTATTTTTCTGCAGGAGAAGATTCCTGCAAACCTCAGCAAAGCAACAACAATGCAACGGAGCAATAAACATAACAGACAAAATGATTGCTCCAGGTTTTTACTGCAACTTTTATATCTAACTCTTTCTGAACCTGTTCAGAATACTGAATCTTCTCATACTGTTGACATTTCTGATGACTGAACATGAAAGTGTTGATACTCACCAGCAGGTACTTCTCCTGGCCGTAGACGTAGGTTGTGCTGATGGCGTAGTAGGACCGGTGCTCGTCTTTAATCGCGTTTTGCCGCTGAGAAGACAGAAAAGGGTTCAAACGTGGCAACAAAAACAAACACGTGATCTCTGCACGAGTCCGGTGGTCCAGCTAGAGTCTGCTGTGGTCATGCATCTGTGACCTACGACCTTCCTCAACTCTCAACTCTCTTGCATTTAAAACGCTTGCTCCCACCTACAAACCGTCTGGATCGTCTGAGCGGAGCGCGTTGCTCCACATGATCCATGATTTCTGCAGACTGCAGACATTTCTGCAGTCTTCAAACTGCTGAGTCACCAAATCCTCGTCACTTGTTTTTCAAATACAAACTATAAGTGTGTACGGGTGCATGTCGACGTCGGTGAGGGTATGTGTACGTGTATATGTACATGTGTATATATGTGTACAGGTTCAGCTGGATTAAGCGTGTGCCGGAGAGGATGTCCCAGTGCAGAGAGGCACCACTGAGCCACAGGCCTACATTAATTCAGGGCTTGTTTAATGAACACTAGGGATGGGTGGTATGGACTAAAAAATGTATCACGATCCCAATCCCGATAACAATAAAAATGACAATAAAAGAAATACCAATTCAACTCCACCTTTGTAACTATAAATCTATCACCACATTCAGTCTTTGGAGCCAAAACACTGTTCTAAAAGATACTAAATACTACTAAACTACACCAATTAAATTGAATTAATAAAAAACAATTAAATGAGTTACACCTGTACTGCAAAACTGGAATGACTCAAGGTCCTCACTATCAGATCCGCCATGTTTGTTACACAAAAATGTCAACGGGAATTTATCCTTCTTTCTTTCTTTCTATCTTGCTCATATCTTTCTTTCTTTCTTTCTTTCTGGCTCATTTCTTTCTTTCTTTCTTTCTTTCTGGCTCATTTCTTTCTTTCTTTCTTTCTTTCTTTCTTTCTTTCTCTCTTTCTGGCTCATATCTTTCTTTCTTTCTTTCTGGCTCATTTCTTTCTTTCTTTCTTTCTTTCTTTCTTTCTTTCTTTCTTTCTGGCTCATTTCTTTCTTTCTTTCTTGCTCATTTCTTTCTTTCTTTCTTTCTTTCTTTCTTTCTTTCTTTCTTTCTTTCTTTCTTTCTTTCTTTCTTTCTTTCTTTCTTTCTTTCTTTCTTTCTTTCTTTCTTTCTTTCTTTCTTTCTTTCTTTCTTTCTTTCTTTCTTTCTTTCTTTCTTTCTTTCTTTCTTTCTTTCTTTCTTTCAGGCTCATTTCTTTCTTTCTTTCTTTCTGGCTCATTTCTTTCTTTCTTTCTTTCTTTCTTTCTGGCTCATTTCTTTCTTTCTTTCTTTCTTTCTTTCTTTCTTTCTTTCTTTCTTTCTTTCTCTCTTTCTTTCTTTCTTTCTGGCTCATATCTTTCTTTCTTTCATTCTTTCTTTCTGGCTCATTTCTTTCTTTCTTTCTTTCTGGCTCATTTCTTTCTTTCTTTCTTTCTTGCTCATTTCTTTCTTTCTTTCTTTCTTTCTTTCTTTCTCTCTCTCTTTCTTTCTTTCTTTCTTTCTGGCTCATTTCTTTCTTTCTTTCTTTATGGCTCATTTCTTTCTTTCTTTCTTTCTTTCTTTCTATTTTTCTGGCTCATTTCTTTCTTTCTATCTTTCTTTCTTTCTGGCTCATTTCATTCCTTCCTTCACGTACGTTGTGCGTGGATTTAACACAGAACCATAAATCAGCTTCACACAAAAACGTCATCAACAGGAATTTATCGTTTTTACCGCAAGATGACAAATTCTTACCGTGGGGAATTTTTTTGACGGTTTATCGTGAACGGTAAAATATCGCCCATTCCTAATGAACACAGATTCATTTTCAGGGTATTAATCAGTGTTGGGGTGGATTTAAAGGAGCACTGCTCCCACCGTTTCACCGGTACCCCCCACTTCAAGGATGCTGATGCAGATTCTCCTCCAAGAATCACAATTAGCCCCATGTTGACGTCACTCTCGACTCCCTGCTCTTCGGGCTTACTACACGTCGACTTTAACGACCTACGATGCGTTAACACAGCCCAACCTACGATGCGTTAACACAGCCCACCTCTCGGCCATCGTAAGAAGATAATCATAGCTAATCACTCCACCTGGTTGCCATGGATACTCGTACTCCTTCCTGCTTACCATGAGGTTTCTACCCAGGAAAGCTTGGAGGAAGCCGCTCTTCCCGCTTCCTACGTCTCCAAAGACGTTGCAGCGGAAGACGCTGCGCTGCGTCTGCTTCTTCTGCAGGTCAATCTTCTTATCTCTGGTCACTGCAAGTGGGGGCAAACAAACGGGTATCAGAGGATCAGCTTAGACTGTTGACGTACTCTAAACATGGCTGCAGTCAGCCACGGATAACTGCATGGTAACTGCATTATCCTGAGGACTGAAGTCATATCTTTGGTCGTCTAAGGACTACAGGTAGAGTTGTGTGTCATCTGCATAGCAGCGGGTGTAAAAGACAAAGAGAAGGGGCCCGATTACTGAGCCTGGGGGCACTCCTCTGGAGTAATAAAGATGTTTTCCCTCGACATGACACTTTAAAGTAATACATCAATCTAAATTTGTAATCTATATTGAATTAATCAGTAAAAATAAGATGTTTCACCTGTTATTCCTGCTGCCTGTGACTCCTGCTCGGCGATTATTGAGTAACCGAGGTAACCTAAATACTCCAGACATCGCTGGACATCCAGATAAGTCGTCAACCTAAACAAGAGAGGACGTTGAAGGGAAACTACACATATTAATCTGGACTATAAACCACATACCAGTGAAAAGTACAGTTTATAATCAACCAGAGGTCAGTACATTGCTTACTTTATTCAAATACTGGCTGGTCTTCCCTTTCACTGCTCAGTTGGCACAGTTATTCTGAATTACATAATTAGTTCCTTCAAGTTTAAGTTAAATCAGCCTTCTGACCTGCGGTCCTTTCAGGGGGAGGAGCCCGCTGATTTACTTGTCCGTGGCCCACAACCTTTTATGAATACCGCGCTCAACATGACAAAAACCAAGGAACTTATGGTGGATTTTAGGAAATCCAGTGAGACCCTTCACCCCTCTCTAAGGAGGGGACAGCATTACGTTCCTTGGGTCACGCATTTCAGCCGACATCTCCTGGTCCACCAACACACGAAGCCCCTCAGGAAGTTCCTCGCCCCCTGCTGGTTAACTGCTACAGACCAAGTCCATCCTGATCATCGGGACAACACCGCCCTCCCTCAAAGATATCTACGCTCAGGGGCCGACGTACCATTAGGCAAAACTAGGCGGTTGCCAAGTTCCTGAGGGGCCCCTTAAAAATCCTCATCGGTCATGGGTAATACAGTTATTACTTATTTGCAGTGTTGGGAATAACGGTGTAGCTGCGTTACTAACGCTGTTATTTTTTCCCATTAACGGGTAATCTAACTAATTACTATTTCAAACGTTACAACATCGTTATCGTTACTGACAGTGAAATGTGGCGCATTACTACACACTGACATGATGTCTAATTGCTGTTATCCGACGAATCATTCTGAGTGAGTCAGGTTGAGGTGAGTCAGATGGGTCACGTTTGAAATAGTAATAATTAGTTAGATTACCTGTTACTGGGGGAAAAAAAAACGGCGATAGTAACGCCGCTATTTTTAACGCCGCTATTTTTAACGCTGTTATTCCCAACACTGCTTATTTGGGCGTATGAATTATATTCAGTGGCGGCTGGTGATAAAAATTTTTGGGGGGGCGCACTGGCGAGTGGGGATTACAACACAACTATAAACTATACTTGTTATTATTATTATTAGTATATTATTATTTGTTATATTATATTAATATAATATAATACATATTATATATATTATTTGTATTATTATTACTTGTTAAATTATTATTTTGTAATGAAACAACCTAATTTTGTTTTTCTGCTGCCATTGTCTCCTGTCTTGTCGTGACTCTGTTTGTAGCGAATGACGGATACAGTCGCGCGTCTACAATGTCAGGGGTGTGACTTTGATTGACAGCTCATGAATCAATCAGATTGGATGAAGAATGACAGAAAACACGCTGATTGGCCACGGGCGCAGAGAGCTGCGCCCGGAGGAGAGGCTTTGAGTAACCAATTAGAGACCAGCATGAAGTCACATGGAAGAAAGGTTTAAGAACATACAATACACACTCATTTGGCCGGCGCCCCTCGCCATTGAAACCTATGTACAATGGGTTGCAAAAGTATTCACCCCCCTTGAACTTTGTGACCTTTTGCCACATTTCAGGCTTCAAACATAAAGATATAAAACTGTAATTTTTGGTGAAGAATCAACATCAAGTGGGACACAATCATGAAGTGGAACGAAATGTATTGGAAATTTCAAACTTTTTTAACAAATAAAAAACTGAAAAATTGGGTGTGCAAAATTATTCACCCCCTTTACTTTCAGTGCAGCAAACTCTGTCCAGAAGTTCAGTGAGGATTCTGAATGATCCAGTGTTGACCTAAATGACTAATGATGATAAATGGAATCCACCAGTGTGTAAACATGTCTCCGTATAAATGCACCTGCACCGTGATCGTCTCAGAGGTCCGTTTAAAGAGAGAGCATCATGAAGAACAAGGAACACACCAGGCAGGTCCCAGATACTGTTGTGGAGAAGTTTAAAGCTGGATTTGGATACAAAAAGATTTCCCAAGCTTTAAACATCCCAAGGAGCACTGTTCAAGTGATAATATTGAAATGGAAGGAGTATCAGACCACTGCAAATCTACCAAGACCTGGCCGTCCCTCTACACTTTCAGCTCATACAAGGAGAAGACTGATCAGAGATGCAGCCAAGAGGCCCATGATCACTCTGGATGAACCGCAGAGGTCAGAGGTCACCTACAGCTGAGGTGGGAGACTCTGTCCATACGACAACAATCAGTCGTATACTGCACAATTCTGGCCTTTATGGAAGAGTGGCAAGAAGAAAGCCATTTCTTAAAGATATCCATATAAAGTGTTGTTTAAAGTTTGCCACATGCCACCGGGGAGACACAAACATGTGGAAGAATGTGCTCTGGTCAGATCAGACCAAAATCTAACTTTTTGGCAACAATGCAAGACGTTATGTTTGGCGTAAAAGCAACCCAGCTCATCCCCCTCAAAACACCATCCCCACTGTCAAACATGGTGGTGGAAGCATCATGGTTTGGGCCTGCTTTTCTTCAGCAGAGACAGGGAAGATGGTTAAAATTGATGGGAAGATGGATGGAGCCAAATACAGGGCCATTCTGGAAGAAAACCTGATGGAGTCTGCAAAAGACCTGAGGCTGGGACGGAGATTTGTCTTCCAATAAGACAATGATCCAAAACATAAAGCTAAATCTACAATGGAATGGTTCACAAAAAATATATCCAGGTGTTAGAATGGCCAAGTCAAAGTCCAGACCTGAATCCAATGGAGAATTTGTGGAAAGAACTGACAACTGCTGTTCACAAACACTCTCCATCCAACCTCACTGAGCTCCAGCTGTTTTGCAAGGAGGAATGGGCAAAAAGTTCAGTCTCTCGATGTGCAAAACTGATAGAGACAAACCCCAAGTGACTTACAGCTGTAATCGCAGCAAAAGGTGGCGCTACAAAGTATTAACTTAAGGGGGATGAATAATTTTGCACGCCCAATTTTTCAGTTTTTTATTTGTTAAAAAAGTTTGAAATATCCAATACATTTCGTTCCACTTCATGATTGTGTCCCACTTGTTGTTGATTCTTCACAAGAAATTACAGTTTTATATCTTTATGTTTGAAGCCTGAAATGTGGCAAAAGGTCACAAAGTTCAAGGGGGGTGAATACTTTTGCAACCCTCTGTATTTCAGTCTGCACAAAAACTCGGAATAAACCCAGTATGGGAGGGGAAGGCTTGAAAAATTAAAAGTCAGAAACATTTTATGAGTGCACAGATGTGATAATTACTTTTTATTACGTAATTTATGTGTACTGTGTATATTTTTTCCTGTAAATTTAATGGGAGCGGCGCCCTAGCGCCCCCTATTGACAAACCGCCACTGGTTATATTTATGATTAAAATCCTCTCGCTAAAGTGCCAGCAGAATGTATTATGTGTGTGTGTCGGGGCCCCCCCTTCAGGGTCCACTACATTTGATCGGTCCGTCTTACTGCACATGTGCAGAATGGAACCAAGAAAACGTTGGCAAAATGAAAACAAATGGCGCAAAGTGGCAAGAGAGAAAGATAAGAGTACCGTAATCGAGAAGAGAAAACACAACACAAAGATGAAAAGACGCCCAGTGGAGGAAAAGTTTCAGAAGTTTCAGAAGAGCCCCATGTCTGCCTTTGCCTTGGGCCCCAAATTTCTCAGATCCGCCACTGTCCACACTGACCGAGTGAACAAGAAGGCCGGAGACAGATCTCCTGCAGATGCTGTTAACTTACGTCCACTGGGAGAGATACCCCTGGTAGGTGATCCAGCCCTGCTCGTTAGTGCAGACGGTGTTATTGACATCGGGGCCCCAGGGCATGTAGGGAAACACATCAAACAGGTCCTTCAGCTCCTCGGGTGACAAGGCACAGTCACGGTCCTGAAAATCAGAAAATACAGCCCAGTAAACAAACACGAGAGTAGGCCTGTGTTGAAAAAATCGATTTTCCAATTTTAAATCGATTCTCATATTAATTCCGAAAAATCGATTCATATGTCTAAAGATCGATTTTTTTTTATTTTTTTTTAATTTTATTTATTTATGTATTTTTTTTTTTTCATCATTAAATGTACAACTTTTGGTTATTTTTTTGTTTATCCCCAAAAAAGGAATGTTTTGTTGGACACGAGAATAACTGTTGCCATGTTTTTGCCTTTAAATATGTTTAAAGGTATGAAAACATTAAAGTGTTAGGTTATAATTGCATAAATTGTCTATATTTCATTACTTTATATAGTGTCTTGGGGTTACATTTGCAAAAAATGATAAAAACCAAATGCTCAAAAATTAAAAACCAAAATAGACCGAAAATGGAACAAATAAAAACGGAATGTGGGAAAAAATAAAACCGATTTCATCCGTCTCTGTTTCCTCCCTGGATCTGTTTGGTAATTCTGACCCACATGATGTTTCTGAAAGCAGTTCTATCAGCATTCTGGGAGCTGATTGGTCCTTACAGCATCATTAGCTGCAATACTTGCTGTTTAATCTCAATATAATACTTGTAGTAAGATTTTTGCATAACTACAGTCATATAATTCATGCAACAGCTCAAAAAACAGTTTTAATAACGTTAACCCAAATCAATATCGGAATCGAATCTTGATAATCGATTCTGAATCTTAAGAATCGGAATCGAATCGATTCTTGACATTTGAATCGATCCCCAGCCCTACACGAGAGGCTGAAGCTCAACATTCACGGGCGGAAACTAATCACTACGACAGACAGATCTCGGCACAAGCTGTCACTTTCACTCACTGTCCTCACTTCTAACCTGATCCTTAACCTTATCCCCCTGCAAATCCCACCCCGGTGCCAGCAGGTTAAACCGCCCCTCGGTGGGGACGCGGCGCCGGGACCGGGAGCGTATTCTTGGGCGCTGAGCAGCTTCCAGCTTCAGCGTCTCAAAAGGGCGGAGGGTAAAGTAAAGACAGACCCGGCTCTCACCTTGTCGTGTTTGTCAAAGACGCTCTGGAGGAAGAGGTAGGCGTTGTGGTTGAGCTCGGTCGTGCAGTCTGGAGGAATCTTCAGCCTAAAGGAAATAGAAATAAATGCTCACATGTGGCCACGAAAGCAACAGATTAAACATTTAAGTTGTTTACTAAAATAATGAGACCCCCGCCAACTTCCCCTGACCAGCACCACCCATTCTATCCCTTTTATTCACAGTCATTCCTATCGGTACAAAACGTACCGAGCCAACTGCAAAGGCGCAGGACGATCCGTGCAGGAGTTTCTGGGGTGCCATTATTGACAACAACCAAGATGGACGTAAAAATCACGAATAACATCTTGGACCGACATGTTTCCAGAGGTTTCAAAAGTATTCACATTCATTACTCAGGTAGAAGTAGAATACTAGAGTTTAAAAATACTCCTGTAGAAGTTGAAGTATCAACTCAAGTTTTTTACTCAAGTAAAAGTATAAAAGTACTGGTTTCAAAACTACTTAAAGTATAAAAGTAATGTAAGGGGGAAAAAGCCATTAAGGACAAAAGCCATTGAAAATGAATGTATCTTAGTATAATTTAAATATATTAAAGAACCATATACGTGTACTATTGAGCATTAACATGTGTTTCAGAGAGCAGCAGATATGATGACTAGTTGCCTATTATTATTATTATTATTATTATTATTATTATTATTATTGTATTGTAATGGTGCAAAAAGTCAAACTTCATGTTCATGTTATCATTTATCCTAACCTTTATTGGAATGTACATCCAAGTTTAGTTGCAGGAATCTGAGGGAACGGATGTAAGAACAAAACTGGACAAGAACATCTGAAACAACCACAACCAAATTCACTCTATCCGGATGGAGCAATTTAACTGGATAGTTTTTATTTAAAGGCCCAAATGAAATAGAGTAACGAGGCTGTTTTTAAAATGTAAGGAGTAAAAAGTACAGATAATTGCGTGAAAATGTAAGGAGTAAAAGTAAAAAGTCGTCTGAAAAATAATTACTCCAGTGAAGTATAGATAACCAAAATTTCTACTTAAGTAAGGTAACTAAGTATTTGTACTTCGTTACTTGACACCTCTGCATGTTTCACTGCTAAACCAATCACAGTACTTCACTGGCATTCCCACTGGTCCTGGCCCTGCCTACATCACATGCTTTGCTACTGCCCCGCGGAAATCAAAGTAAACTCCAAATGAATCAGATTCATGACGTAAAGAAGAGAAAGATAATTATGGCTTTGACTTGTTGGTTGAAGTCTTGAAAAGTTTCTTCTCGTCCACAAGATTTTTTGCCTTCATGCCATCTATTTTATAAAGATGGTAGCTCCACATTAATGTTGGTTCTGAGTTCTGTAAGCCCGAGTCCTCCAAATACACCAATGATCTGTTTCATTTCAGTCTGATCGGACGAGAGGACGGATCTCTAAAGTTTAATAAATAACCAGCTGCAAACTGTAATCTGGATTTTTTTTTTTTTTTTTTTTTTTAGGTAGTTTCGGAGTACGGCAGGGTGGTATGACTTAAGATCAATATCACTATTAATTAAATAGATTATCTCACTTACAGTTAACGAGCAATTATTAAGTGTTTCTTCTGATTTATTTGTGTTAGTTTACCCTCAAAGATCTCAGACAAGGTGTTTCCTGTTACTGTGTTTGATATTTTTCTAATGAAAAGCTGCGTATATTTGTGATTTTAAAGGAAAACACTCGCAGATTAAACTATTTATGGTCATTTAATGAATATTTTTGAACAACGTTCACATTTAAACTTTGATTAAAGTGCGTTTAAAGTGAACGGCACAAGAACACAGACAGATAATAACTGAATATATATAATAATACAACTTCTGTCAAATAGCCCTGCTAATCGACTGCTTTTAAAGTCAATTCATCTATCAATTATTGAAACGATTAAGCGACTAATCAGATTATGAATTGCGCACAAAAACATTTTATTTAGCTATTGGGTTTTAAAATTAGCCTCCGATTGTTGTCGAGTATCTGTGATTTAATTAACTTGTGAAATGGACAAACTTTGTTGCTCAGAAGAATTTAAAAGACTTTTCAGAACCACAATCTGTGGCGTCAACGCCTTGGGGTCAAAATATTATTTATTTAAGCTGTTATATTGATGATCTCATTAGAGAAAAGTGTGGTAAGAGCCAACCACCAGCACGAAACTGGCGTTTGATGACATCACCAACTAATAATCCCTCCTTAAATTTGTTGATAACGCGTTTTGTCATCGAGTCTTCTGACAAAGTCATTGATAATTTGTCGCCACCCTGATGATGGAAATGATCGTCTGGGAGAAACTCACGGGGGGAACAGGTAGTCCTGGTTGAGCTCCAGGTCGTCGTCGTAGCCGAACCTGCGCAGCACGGTCCAGGTGGTCTCGTGTCGTCCTCGCTGGATGAACAGCGTGTGCAGGAACAGGAAACCTGCAGGCCAGAGCAGAGTCAGAACCAGCGCTGCCACACGGCACCCGGCGTGCACCTGAAACGCTGAACCCCACCTGTCAGAGTGAGGCCGCTGTCGCAGACGCCGTCCACCAGGTTCTTCCTCACCACGCTCTTCACGTCCTCCAACGCCTGCGGCTCCAGCGGAGCGTTGAAGCAGGTCCGCTGTGAGGCGAGCAAAGGCGGTGTCAAAAACCCGCCAGGAAGTGGATCCCTCCCAGAAGAGGAGATGAAGCCGACGTACCTGGAAGAAGTTGAGCTCGCCGTCGTTGAGGACGCCGTCGTTGTCCAGGTCCGACACTTTGAAGATCCGAGTCAGAGCTTTAACGCAGAGAGGCTTCATCTGGGAACGATGTCAACAAACACAAAGATGAGTTAGAAACAGTCTCCCAGAACCCAGAGTTGATGAAACGGGTCATTTCCTCCTCAGTTCCTCCCACAACCACGTCTGAGTAAGTGAAGCTCAGCTTAGTCGCCCCAAGAAGAATACACCTGTTAGAAAAGATGCTCTCCTTTAACAAGGTTGGTCTCCGGATCAACAGCAACCATCAGCAAGTCGTTGGTCCCGGTAGGGCTGGGCGATATGGACCAAAAGTCATATCTCGATATTTTCTAGCTGAATGTTGATACTCGATATATATATCGATATTTTTTTAGTGCCATAATTGGTGTTTCCCCCAAAGCATTATAGCATATCTATATATCTCATATCTTATAGCATCTCTGTTAGCTTCATTTTTTTCTGAGGCAAACCCTTAAAAAAACAGTCAGTTTTAATACAAAGCCTCGCGCCAAATGTCACACAGGTTCCTTTATTAACAGAGGTCTGCACCATATCAAAATGTATAAAACAAATGAAATAAAAATAAACTGCCTGCATATATAGAATAAAAATGCTTCTTGAATAAAATAAAACAAATATCCCTTTCCTGCATAACAATTAAATTAAAATACACTGTGCAATTAATACAATGTAGCCAGTAACAGGCAGACTTTTTCAAGTCAATTTGTCACAAAATAAGCTATATCAAAATCATTAAAAAAAAAATATATATATATTTTTTTTTTTTTTTTAAATCGATATAAACGATATTGTCTCGTACCATATCGCATTTGAAAATATATCGATACATATTAAAATCTCAATATATCGCCCAGCCTTAGGTCCCAGTGAGCGGCTGCAATCGGTCTGCGGTGAACACTGACACACCAGGTCGTAGCGGATTTTATACATATAGTTTAAACTGTGTTTTGTGATTAATAAGCACGGTTTTTAATGAATTTGCGTTGGATCGATGTATCAAAATAAAATAAAAACCATCCAGCTCCTCAACCATCAGTTACGTGTTTCCCATGAGCAGTTCAGGTAAAACTATTTAGTTCAGGTAAGAACATTTAGTTCAGGTATTTGAAAAAAGAGAAAGCAAGTATAACTTAAAAGGAACAGAGATTTAAAAAAAAAAACAAGATTCAGGACTAAATTGATGGAACGTTGTGTTTCTGTGAAAGGAATCAGTTTATGGAACAATCTGAATAAAGAAAACAAAGAATCCAAATCAAACGTTACATTTAAAAGAACAATTAAAGCCTGTATGTTAGGTAAATATAATGAAATATGTTAGTTAAGTTTGATTGACATACCCATAGACGGCGGTAATTTTATTTTAGTTTTTTATTCACTTAGTTGTTGTTTTTTTTTTTTTTTTTTTTTTTATAATTTATGATATTTGTGAAGTTATTTCTTGGAAAAAGGGGCAGATCAGATAAGATTCTTCTTCTTTCTGCTCCCTTTTCATTCACAATTTAAGAACATTTTTATTTGTATTGAATTGTTTTATTTTTTTTGAATGAAATAAAGAATAAATGAAATGAGGTAAAAATGTTTAGTTCAGGTAAGAACATTTAGTTCAGATGAAAACAGCAGTCAAATCAGCTAAAATGTCAGTTTGCCAGATGAAATAAATTAATTCCTGATAAAATAAGTTTGTGTGTACAGCTATGCTCATGTTATGCATGTGAATGAGTTTGTACACAAAAGTGCAATACGCATTGAGGTTCTTGCTTTGGGAATCCCGGTCTGTGATTGGACGCTGCCTCGGTGTCGTTGCTGCTCATTTGCATAAAGTTGAGATTCTCTCAACCTCAAATTGACGCTCCAGACGCCTCCGACACCTCTCGCAACGAGCTTTCATAGACAATGAATGACAACTGGATGCCTATGACGCTTTCGGAGTGAATGCACAGCAAAGTGACATAACTGACCCCAAAATGTTCTTATTCACATATTTTGGCCTCTGTAACCACGAGGCCACTATCCCCATCCTCCACCCATCCCTGTCAATCATAACAGAACGGTTACAGCCGCTATCGATGTTCATATGTTAGCAAGTCCGATCGATGGATCCACAAATCCTTCAGGCTGAAAGTTACATTTTTAGAAAACAAGTCAATGTGAGTTGGACCTGAGATTAACCCTCCCGGGTCGTTCGATCACAAAAACCCATGACTACTCATTTATTGATTTGTTTAAAAGGCTGCGACACAGAATCTGTTTAATATGTAGAGCCCTAGGGAATCCGCTGAGATTAAAAACAGAATTCACTTAAAAACGCACCACTATAACAGAACGGGAATTTGCGTAAAAGTTTTTTTTTTTCTTTGACTAAATGAACTCTTCTTTCCAGAAAATGCTCCAAGAGGGGTAGTCTAGATGGAAAGGGGGGTCCACGCGCACCCCCCGGATTTTTTTATGCCACCTGATTTTTTTTAATCCTTTAAATGTCTAGTTTCAGAATTTGGTCAGTGCCAAGATCAACTAATGTCTGAAAGGCTTCGTTTTCACACTTTCACACAATTGCATCTAACTCCAGACCAGAAAATTGAAATTTGAGATTGGCAAAGTAGCATATCCTATCATACATACAAGCCACAGAGACTAATAAACACATTTATTTTTGCTGTAACCACCGAGCAACGACCAAAACAACCTAGCAACCACCTAACAACCACTTTTAAGACCCTAACTACCCTAGCAACCACCCTAGCAACCACCCTAGCAACCACACCTAAAAGAACTTAAAACCTCCTTGGTCTAGAAGGAAAATGGGTTTCAAGGGTAACCCCTATTATTTATGTCCTCTACTTTTTGTTATCATCAAAGTAGTTTAGGCAGAATTTCTGAAAATGTGCTTATTTAAAGTGCTGAAGGCATTTCGTGAATATTTATAATATACAACATTTCTAGGGGTATTAAGGGGTGCTGAATCCAAATCTGCTGTATATGAAACTCAAAAATGTCCCAAAATGCCTCAAAATTGAGAAATCCAACATGGCCGCCACTGCCAAGCTGAAATCTATTTTTCAGTATATCTTTTTGACTAAACCAGGTACAAACATGAATTAAATGTACTTTTGTAAGTTTTCCTACATGGGCAATTCAATGCCATATTCAGATTTGAGATGTAATGTGAAGAAACTGCTTAGATATTGCAAAAATAGTTGTTTTTAACTATGAATAATTACTCAGTTATTATTATTATTATTAATATCCCAGAAGATCACACTTGACCCATAGCTCGCTCAGGCCAGAATCAACCATGTGTTGTCCTATCACACCCAGGAAGTTCATGGCAGTGTGAAGTCCTCCAAGGCAAGGTATAAGCACGTCCTTGTATTCTTCTACTGACCACTTGAGTTCTAGCAACTTCGGATAAAGTGCCTCATCCACTGTCAGAATGACATGCTGTTGTTCCATTGATTTGGAGACATGGAGCACTCGCTTGACGACTGTGTTCAGTGTATCGAGTTGAGATGCAGGAGCCTGGATGATGGGTAGGTACCCTACTGTAGTTTTCTCTGGGTTGACTGTGCTTGCCTTTTGATTTTACAATGTCCAGGAAGGCATTGGTTTTTGAGATGTCCTGGACATGAAGAAGGCCATGTCTGTAGCTTGTGCTTTCTGTGCTGGGGGACATTGTTCAGATGACTGTGTGAAACAATCTGCTACTACTACACCACTGAATGGCCGCTCTGTGATTCCTCTCTTTGGGGCAGGTATGATATCAGTCATTTCCTTGGGGATATTGAGGGTTTCTGACTTGGAGTAAAGATCAATTCCTTCAAGGAGATCACCTTCAGGTGGACCACATTGCCAGGCGGCCATTTGAGTGGCATGGAATGTCCCTTTTCCGTCCAGAGTGTATTCGTTGATGTCAACATTGTCCACTGAGAAATGAAGAAAGCTACCCTTTACCAGATTTTGTGGAACAATGGCACCATCATCCCCATGGTCTCCAAGGTCATCTTAGCCAGTGCAGTGTCAAGTTTGATTACCTCACGGTAACTCATAACATGACCTGCCTGGTGAAACATGTTCACCAACTCCTTCGAACGTGTAGCTTGATGAAGGGTACTGGCCAGTCCTATGTGCTTCGGAGTGAGGAACTTGTCTCCACTAGCTGTGTACATAAGATCCTGTGCAATGGTGAGGACTCTAAGCTGTCATTTGGCTGTGTTATTATCATAATCTTCAACCTCATCCTCCAGCAGGCGCTGACCACCTAGTAACAAGTTGAGGAACATGTCTATCCCCTCTTGTTTTGGATGTGAGATCATATCTCTTCGGATCTGCAATGCCACATGGACCATGTTCAGGAACATATCTTGATTCTTGTGTTTGAATGTAGCAATGACTCTATGAATATTGGAGGTGTCATCTTTCACCATTGCTGATACTGGAATGTGCCGGTATTTGGATGGAACCAAGACAGTACGAGGTTCATTTCGAGGCTGATCATGCAGTACAACAAAGTCGTATATGCCCTCAAGACGATCAGCCATTTGTTCCTTGAAGGAGTTCCTCCGACTTAGAAATCTAGATGGTATATCTAATTGAGCCTCATTAGCTAGTGTAGAGTACTTTGCTGATTGTTCAAGTTCTTGGCAGATCCACTCTAACGGCATTTCCGTGTTCAGAAGTGACTCCATGCGTTTGGTCCTACGTTCAAACCTGTTTTTGCAAATCATGTGATAACTTCCTTGTGCAGCTATAAGATCATTTACACAAGCTAGTCGCACTCTTAAGAATGAATCACACTTTGCTGCTTGTAGGATTCTGCTGCTAACTTTCATTTCTTGTATGATATGTAGTTTTTCTTTCTGATCTTGTTGGCAAAAGATACACTGGTTCCAATCTATTGGGGGTATTTTGCTCCGTAGACATTTTGCGGAGTTGGGGTGGATGCAGAAGAACTTTGTTTGGTATCTTTTTTCGATTCTGCCTTCAATTTCCTTTCTATTTCACGTTTATTCATGTATTTTGCTCGGCTGTTCCTATGCCATAAGAATTGCTGAGGCAAAATGATAAATGGCTTACACTTATATAGCTGTACTCCTACAGCCCCAAAGCGCTTTACACTGCAAACATTCACCCACACACACACATTCACACACCGGTTGTCGGCGGAGCTGCCATACACAACGGCGCTGGCCTGACAACCGGGAGCAACCGGGGGATTCAGTATCTTGCCCAAGGACACTTTGGTGGACACAGGCGGAACTAGGGTTTGAACCACTGACCTTTATGGTTCATGGGCGAACGCTCTACCAACTGAGCCACCTTCCCCAAGGAGGCAAGTCTCCTTGAAGTATCTCACTAAATCGATTGGTTGCATCTCGGAAATTGTCATGATGTAATTTCATCCGGAGTTGTCTTATAGTGTCAGCTGACTGGGGGCCATCCTTAACTGTCATGAGATTTTGCTTATTGTCTTCCTGGCATATGATGCATAACTGTGGGTCCGAGGACATTAAGCTTTCTTTGGTATAATCTATTGCTTCAGCCATGGTTTCTGTCGCCAATTGACTAATTCAGACCTACAAGAAAGAGTGAGTTTTCTTAGAATACGAATGCAAAGTCTAAGACATCGATATGTATTAATTTAGCTAGCTCATTGAGCCAGTAAGGTTAGCTAGCCACTAACGTTAGCTAATCCCAGCAACTAGTTGGCCAACATAAGCTAGTTAGGCTTCTTTTAGTGATCAAAAATGCTAAAATATATACTGCAATTATTTAAACTACATAAAACATGTCACATTGTCAAAATATACACTGGACATGACTTTGCTTGTTAGCTGTCTCATGTTTCTGATCAGCCGTTCTGAGAAGTGTGAGAAAAGCTAAGCTTGGGCGGTGGGATGATATTGGGGATGGCAAAGGTTCCATTCCAGCACATTTGATACATTTGACCTCAAAACAAAATACAAAGTAAGTAAAAGTAGCTTAATAATAATAATAATAATAATAATAATAATAATAATAATAATAATAATAATAACTGAGTAATTATTCATAGTTAAAAACAACTATTTTTGCAATATCTAAGCAGTTTCTTCACATTACATCTCAATTCTGAATATGGCATCGAATTGCCCATGTAGGAAAACTTACAAAAACACTTTTACTTCATGTTTGTACCTTGTTTAGTCAAAAAGATATACTGAAAAATAGATTTCAGCCTGGCAATGGCGGCCATGTTGGATTTCTCAATTTTGAGGCATTTTGGGACATTTTTGAGTTTCATATACAGCAGATTTGGATTCAGCACCCTTTAATACCCCTAGAAATGTTGTCAGTTATAAATATTCGCAAAATGCCTTCGGGGTTCTGATTTTGTGAAAATTGACCCTGTCTAAAGTGTCTTCTTTCAGAATTTGTCAGGTGCCAACCTGAAATCATCTCCCAAAGGCTTTATTTTTTATCCTTGTACTGCGAACCCCGGCCAGAAAACTCTAAACACCGACATAGTATGTGGTGCAACTTTTGTCCTAAACAACTTACAGAGACAAATTAATACATTGTCCAAGCCAACTCTGATAGGCCATCACGTAGCAACCACCTTTAAGACCCTAGCAACCACCCTAGCAACCACCCTAACAACCGCCTCTGTAAATTGTTTAGGACAAAAGTTACACCACATTGTAGAGACAAATGAATATATTTACCCAGGCAACTCTGTTAAAATGAACACAATAAAATAATTGTTTATTACATTTGACTACACACTGACTGTTTAAAACAAAAATCGTAAATAAAAAGGCAAAAAATGTGTGTAGGATGCAGTTAACTTGTGACTAATCGTCAAATTCGCCATCACTGAGGAGATATTCTATCTCTAATTCTTCCATTTCTAAGTCTTCATCATTCTTATACTCGTTGTCCTC
This sequence comes from Cololabis saira, assembly GCF_033807715.1. NCBI lineage: Eukaryota > Metazoa > Chordata > Actinopteri > Beloniformes > Belonidae > Cololabis > Cololabis saira. Next base: position 6,252,233 of record NC_084587.1, on the reverse strand, counting down.
TTCATCACCAGATATATACATATGTGTGTATATATATATATATATATATACACACACCAGACAGCAATAGCTCCAAGCTTGATGTAATCAAGAGCACCAGGATGGGTGAGTTGAATATTTGTGAGAAAGGCCTCAAACCAGGTCAGGTACCTATGGAAAATGAATCGTTTAAAGATCAACTTAGTAAGCAATTACAAGTTTGTCACTTATTTTTACATTAAGTAATAAAAGAATAAGTTAAAATAGATTATTAATAGATTACCTGGAGTAATTGTGGCCATCATACGTGAAGAAGAGATCCGCCATGGCGCCATTACAGTGATGGAAGAGCTCGAAATTGTTGGTTTTCACAGCAACATCCATCATGAAGACCAGCCTCGCATGATTCATCACGGAGTCAGAACATTCCTGTTTTACCCAGATGTCCTCTGCGTACCTGGTCTTGGTATTGTTGGTACTGACCGATCAGGTTTACGAGTGAGGGATCCTTCAGAGTGGTGTCAAGGTTCTCCGAAGAGCAGCAGTGGATGAGGTTGATTAGGGTCTCATGTGGGATGTCTGGCTTCTCGTCATCTAGGAAGACATCGAAGAGCAGCCGTTCAAGTGCTTCTGTGACTGCCTTCAGACTAAAGAGAGCCTTGGCATATGATTTCCCACTTAGGATGTGTTTCAGGCAACCACTGGTTGCGAGGCCTGCCTCAATGAGGATCTCTGCATAGCCAGCTCCAAGACACTTATGGCCAGTGAGCCTGCCCATGTAATTCATGGCTGTATGGAACTTGCCAATAAGGACGACATGCCTACTGAATTCCTCCTCATATTTCCATACTATAGGACAGGCCTTCATCACCACTTCTAGGTCAAATGTGTTGATCGTGTATGGCTGTCCAACATCCTCGGTTGCTGCCTCAGACCTCTTGAGGATCTCATACACCACTGCGTTGTCTGTTATAGGCTGGTCGATGGGCGTGTAGAAGTCGATAGTAGATTTCCATTTTCCAACCAGTGGTTGCCTGAAACACATCCTAAGTGGGAAATCATATGCCAAGGCTCTCTTTAGTCTGAAGGCAGTCACAGAAGCACTTGAACGGCTGCTCTTCGATGTCTTCCTAGATGACGAGAAGCCAGACATCCCACATGAGACCCTAATCAACCTCATCCACTGCTGCTCTTCGGAGAACCTTGACACCACTCTGAAGGATCCCTCACTCGTAAACCTGATCGGTCAGTACCAACAATACCAAGACCAGGTACGCAGAGGACATCTGGGTAAAACAGGAATGTTCTGACTCCGTGATGGATCATGCGAGGCTGGTCTTCATGATGGATGTTGCTGTGAAAACCAACAACTTTGAGCTCTTCCATCACTGTAATGGCGCCATGGCGGATCTCTTCTTCACGTATGATGGCCACAATTACTCCAGGTAATCTATTAATAATCTATTTTAACTTATTCTTTTATTACTTAATGTAAAAATAAGTGACAAACTTGTAATTGCTTACTAAGTTGATCTTTAAACGATTCATTTTCCATAGGTACCTGACCTGGTTTGAGGCCTTTCTCACAAATATTCAACTCACCCATCCTGGTGCTCTTGATTACATCAAGCTTGGAGCTATTGCTGTCTGGTGTGTGTATATATATATATATATATATACACACATATGTATATATCTGGTGATGAAGAGGACAACGAGTATAAGAATGATGAAGACTTAGAAATGGAAGAATTAGAGATAGAATATCTCCTCAGTGATGGCGAATTTGACGATTAGTCACAAGTTAACTGCATCCTACACACATTTTTTGCCTTTTTATTTACGATTTTTGTTTTAAACAGTCAGTGTGTAGTCAAATGTAATAAACAATTATTTTATTGTGTTCATTTTAACAGAGTTGCCTGGGTAAATATATTTATTTGTCTCTACAATGTGGTGTAACTTTTGTCCTAAACAACTTACAGAGGCGGTTGCTAGGGTGGTTGCTAGGGTGGTTGCTAGGGTCTTAAAGGTGGTTGCTTATCAGAGTTGGCTTGGACAATGTATTAATTTGTCTCTGTAAGTTGTTTAGGACAAAAGTTGCACCACATACTATGTCGGTGTTTAGAGTTTTCTGGTCGGGGTTCGCAGTACAAGGATAAAAAATAAAGCCTTTGGGAGATGATTTCAGGTTGGCACCTGACAAATTCTGAAAGAAGACACTTTGATGATAACAAAAAGTAGAGGACATAAATAATAGGGGTTACCCTTGAAACCCATTTTCCTTCTAGACCAAGGAGGTTTTAAGTTCTTTTAGGTGTGGTTGCTAGGGTGGTTGCTAGGGTAGTTAGGGTCTTAAAAGTGGTTGTTAGGTGGTTGCTAGGTTGTTTTGGTCGTTGCTCGGTGGTTGCAGCAAAAATAAATGTGTTTATTAGTCTCTGTGGCTTGTATGTATGATAGGATATGCTACTTTGCCAATCTCAAATTTCAATTTTCTGGTCTGGAGTTAGATGCAATTAAGTGTGAAAACGAAGCCTTTCAGACATTAGTTGATCTTGGCACTGACCAAATTCTGAAACTAGACATTTAAAGGATTAAAAAAAATCAGGTGGCATAAAAAAAATCCGGGGGGTGCGCGTGGACCCCCCTTTCCATCTAGACTAGGGTCACTAAAAGCCAGGGACACTGCATACTTCTCTGTCCCCTCCCGCCCCCGCTGCCCTCATGAACGAAACAAACATGTCGGAGCGGACGCATGAGAAACCAGCGCAGATGCTACAGAACCCCCGGTTTACTCGCAGGTACAGAGCAGCTTCCCCAGGACTGTTAAAATAAAATACTTGCTGTTTGAGCTGCTTTGGATATTTCAGCTTAAATTTCAAAATGTTATATTAGTTCAATGAAGTTCATAGTATCTATATTTACTATAGCTTGTTTGGTTTCTCTGTTATCATGACATACCTTTTGCCTTTAAATATATTTAAAAGTATGAAAACATTAAGGTTTTCAGTTATGATTGCATAAATTGTCTATATTTCATTACTTCATTTACTGTCTTTGCGTTACATTTGCATAAAATGATAAAAACCAAATTCTCAAAAATTAAAAAACAAAAATCACCGAAAATGGAAAAAATTTAAAACGGATTTCATAGGGCCCTAAATAATAATTTTCCTTTTTTAATTACCCGACATGTTTCGGTGATCCTTTTGCCTTACTCAGAGCAACAGGTGACTCAGGTGACTCTGATGAAGGCGAAATGACCGCCGAAACATGTCAGGTAATTAAAAAAACCTAAACTATGTGTCTGACCAAAGGAATTAGCAAATTAAACTGTAAATCCATTGAAAAAATGAACTTTATTCAAACAGAATCTGTTTGTAAATTATCCACTGGCAAAGTGAGAAGACTTTCAGCGGCTGCTCAACCTCTCTGAAAAAGCGTTGCCTAGCAACAGCGCTGCTCCAGGTAATCGCTGCAGCCAGGTAGTGGCGCTTTTGCCAAAATATAGTTGCATATAGTTAAAAAGAAGACAGTTGTGTCTCTTTGTAGTTACTTCTTTAAAGTTATTTCTGCACAATGTCACAAAAATGAAAATGACCACTGAGATATAAACCCTCCCATCAAACGCTGGGGTTGACAGGGAGAACCCCAACTCCCATGATGCATCTTAAATCTGCTGGAATGTGGAGTGAAAACAGTGAAAACAGTTTCCTTGGGCCTGGGACGGTTTCCGGTCTTACGTCTTTTTTCTCGGGGCAGTACAGCGGGCCCGTGGGGTGCAGCACGGCCTTCTGGGCGTAGTAGAACAGCTCCGAGATGTTCTTCAGGTTCTTGGCGGAGCACTGGAAACAACAACAACAACAAGTCAATGAGACACGTGCTCGTCTACGCCTCCTTTCTCCAGCGACGCACACAGCTTGATCTGCAGTGGTTTGGAAGTCTAGCGGCGCCTCAAAGCCGCTTTAGGTCGTAGTAACCTTTAGCCAGGCGAGGTATTAAGACACGGGAGCCGTCTGAGTGACACTTCTGGTCTAATTAATCAGTCTGAGACGCCTGCAGGTGACAGCCAGGAGCTAACGACGTCCACACGAGGACGAGGAGTCACACACGCCAAGCGGAAAAGCTGGGAGGCGATCTGAAACTCCTGCGGTAGTGACACACCCACTCATGTCCCGGCCTGGACCCCAAACGTCAATATTTTCATTTTTGATGCAAACAAATTGGCCCGGTACATTATGTACCGGTGGAAATGGCACTGTCCCATGTAACTTTTAAAGGTTGCTGGGGGTCACCGCCTTTCCCAACCCCTTCAGGTGACTCTGTCCATCATGGTAGGAGAAGTTAGTGAAGATGAATCAAATGTAAATGATTAAACGCCACAAAAAGAGGAAAAAAGTCGGAGTAAAAAAGGTCAGAGAGAAAAAGATTCATTTCTGGAGCGCATCTTAATTTCAGGGCTCTTGGGTAACTCCGCCCCTCGCAGAGCGCCCACAGAAATCCAACAAACCAGAGGACAACTTAAGAACCGCCATAGAGTCGACCAATCAGAAAAGACTTAAGACATCATGTTAATTTAAGGAAATTGCCTAATTATTTGAATTTTTTCTCCGTCGTTGTAAAGTAACTGAACGATTTGAAGGTATGAAGCTTAAACAGAAACACCCTCAACGAAACGGGTCGTAATTACCAGCCATTATTAACAAAAATGGGTTGATTTTGTGCACTTTGCTGGAAAATGAGTTAACCGATAACTACGAAGAATGGATGTTTAAAAAAAAAAAAAAAAAGGGAGGAAGAAGTCGCGTTAGTGGAAATATAAAAAACGTCACACGAGGCCGATGTGAACAGACGAGACAGAAGTTAGCGTAACAGATCATGTATTTTACAGGTAAAAACACATCAAACCCACTATGAGCTGTTTTACTTCTGTATGTTGGTGGCAAAGAACCAACATTGGGTTTTCCTGTAGCTGAAAATATGAAGAAATTAATGATAAATACAGATTGTATAAGCTGTAAAATGTGTATTTAGGGTTTAGGCCCTAAATACCAAGTCATAAGCAAATGAAGCTTCAAAACACCACAAAGTTCAGGCTCCAAACAAAGACTATAATTAAATTGAATTGATTAAGGCAAATATAACAGTGTAATCAGTGTGTTTATTGTGCAAGTTTCTACTTTTCTCTGCCATAATGGAAACTTTTTGGTTAATTATTTCTCCTAAATATTTAGTAAAAACCAGGAAAAGCAGCCCAAATATATATTTTTCAGCCCAATTGGGCTGAAACTTGCCTAACCTGGCAACACAGATTTAGAACCTCCGCAGGAGATTCTCCTCAAAACGATGAAATAAACTTTTCCTTTTCAAAGTGTAAGAAAACTTTTTAATGATGAGCGGATAAATTCCCTTTAAAATTAAGATTCAAAAATTAAGACCCTTGGATTGAGATTAAAAACAAATAAAAAAATGTGAAGGCCTCATTTAAGAATTTTTAAGACTTTTTAAGGCCCTGGATGGTACACATTAATCAGACCGACAGAGATGATACGACAGACATCAGACTTGCTCCTCTCCTGCAGCAGGAACTCGTGTTTCCTCACCTCCACGCAGGTCTCGATCTCGCTGTACTGGTTCATGATGGGCAGAATGGTCTCCATGCTGCTGTGTTCCACCAGGTCCGACTTGTTCCCCACCAGGATCAGAGGAACCCTGAGACGCACCGACACCAGAACACACGAGCGTGAGATAAACAGAGAGAGACTTGGGGTTCACTCAATTTGCTGATAACTAAAGTTCTTCCTGCTCATAGTGGGAATGCTGAAGAGTTATATTTTGTTAAATTTTCACCAGTTTAATTACTGTGTTGAAATAATCCTGCAGGCTTGAACATTTAGTCGCCCTGCAGTGGCGCTGTTCCATTTGTATGCATGCAAGCCTTTCACAATAAAAGCCCTGCTAAGAACGGGTTGTTCCCACCTGCTTTTAATTTATTGATTTTTTATCTTTTTTTATTCTTACACATTTATATTTCACTTATCTTACTTTTATTTTCTCTGCATTTTATCTATATAAAAGGATCAGCATCTTCAAAAAAAAAAATTGAACGCAGACGTCTCTGACATGATAGAGTTCAACAAATCATCCTTTTACTTTATCCCTTTACGACTGTTTGGAGCGCCGGCGCTCCCGTTTGCATATTGATTTTCAAAACGTACAATTACAACCAAATAAAACAGCAATAATTCTTCCTGCATGTTAAACAGTTTCACTTAAATATCCTGCATTTAGTGTCCCAGAGTTTTAATCCATTAAATCGTTTGGAAAAATCCCATAATAATCCAGTAAAATTGCAGAAATATTGTTAATTGACATTGCGGGTTATTTATAGATCCGGTACGTGTTCACAACTCATCCTACGTAGTCGTACGTTGACACGTACATCATCACGTTGTCAGCGTGTCGTCAGGTTGGATTTTTCACGCCACTTCCCACGAAAAGGGAGGTGACGTCATTCCCAGCAGTCTGGTCCTGGTCCTGTTGGGTCCAGGTCCAGTTTAGTCGATGTCCAGCTCAGTCCAGTTTTTTTTCCCGGGAAACTAGTCAGTTTGAATTTGCACTCTTGTTCGTGCTTTTTATCAGAGATTTTCACGAAAGATTATCTCAAAAACTAAAGTATGAATTCATTCCAATTAAACTTCCTGTGGTTTGAAAGACTTCTGTGTTACTTTATTCCATTGATAGTTTTGAGGGATCTAGTTACGAGATTTCTGTATTTAGAAAAATATGTGTAAAATAAAAAAAACATTTACATTCTTTCAGTAGTTATTTGCACTTTTTTAGCAATTTATTTTATATGTTTGGAGCAGGAAATGAAACAAAGTACTATATAAATCCTAAAAGAGATACAAAAAACTATCTATAAACAGGTATATGGAAGAGGAAATGGGTTAACGAGGAGTGTGATAAACAAATAGGGAAAAATGATATATTATACTTGCTTAAGATAAGTTTAGATATTTATGTGGATATTTATGAAGTATATATTATATGTTGAGAGGGATAGCTATAATTATGTAATATATGTTATATATTTATTATGTATGTAGCATATATATATATTTATAGGGATATTTATGTAGTTTATATAGTGTATATTTATATAGATTTATATAATATTTGTATTTTCTATATATTGATATAATATTTATATTTTCTATATACTTATATGGATATTTATGTAATAACAGGCATGTTTACGTAGTATTTATATAGACTATATTTATATGGATATTGTGTAGATCTAATAATAGCAATAATGTAAATTCATAGAGTTATAAAGGGGTAGGAACTAGGAAAAAGTGTATACTTCTTCCTACTCCTTTTTCGAACCTATGTGCATATGAAGATTTTACTGTTTATTTTTATATACATGTTCGAAATAAATTCATTCATTCATTCATAATTAGTTAGTATGGACTTGTAACACACAAATTATTAAAGATTGGTTTATATGGGTTGTTTTGATGCATAGCAAATAAAAATACTGCATAAAATGGCAGTATAGCATGCAAAAACTTGTTCCATGGTAGGTCATAAAGAGTTATACCTGCTGTCCTTGTCTGTGTTCTCAGTGATGAGAGGGATCCAGTGACTGGTCACCTGTGCAGGGAGAGGAGATAACCGTCTTTACAGCGGTACGTAACCAAATCAGAGAAGCTGCGGCGGTGGAGACTCACCTTCTCTATGGACTTCTTGTTGTTGACGGCGTAGACGATGCAAATGACATTTGCCTGAGTGAGAGATCGACACGTCACCTTTCTAACCACAGACGCTGTTACCTGGACTATGAGAGGAAGCTGGGCTCGCTGGTTACCTTGGAGATCTCCTGGAACAGCTGCTCGTCCGTCTGCTCCGCGTCTGTCGACGGAGAGAGGGCGTGGTCAAGGAAAGGCGAGGACGGGAAAAACCAACGAAGAAGAAGACATTACATTTTATATAACACTCTGATTGTTCCATATCTGACCTACTGTGTTGAAGTTTGGGGAAATTCCTGTAAAACATTTATATTCAATCAATTTTCATTCTGCAAAAGAGAGCCATAAGAATAATCAGTAGAAAACGATATAAAGATCCAACAAATCCATTATTCCTTCAGTTAAAATTGTTGAAATTTCATGAATTAGTAGACTATAGTATTCTGCAAATTATGTTTAAAAGCTCATAAAAAAAACTTTACCAATCAACATTCAGAAAAGATTTGAAAAAGAGAAAGCAAGTATAACTTAAAAGGAACAGAGATTTAAAAAAAAAACAAGATTCAGGACTAAATTGATGGAATGTTGTGTTTCTGTGAAAGGAATCAGTTTATGGAACAATCTGAATAAAGAAAACAAAGAATCCAAATCAAACATTACATTCAAAAGAACAATTAAAGCCTGTATGTTCAGTAAATATAATGAAATATGTTAGTTAAGTTCGATTGACATAGACGACGGCAATTTTATTTTATTTTTTTATTCACTTAGTTGTTGTTTTAATTTATGTTATTTGTGAATTTATTTCTTGGAAAAAGGGGCAGATTAGATAAGATTCTTCTTCTTTCTGCTCCCTTTTCATTCATAATTTATGAACATTTGTATTTGTATTGAATTGTTTGTTTTATTTTTTGAATGAAATAAAGAATAAAATGAAATGAAGAAGAAAAGTACCTGAATAGTCCACGATGTGCGTGGGAACTCTCTCCGGCGTGACGTCGGCGGGGATGGTGATCTCCTCGGCTCGGTAGGGGACCTGGGGGGAAACACAGACCAGAGTTACCGGTACACGCTCGCCACCGTTCCCCCGAGAGTGAGAATCGTCAGTCGGGTTCGTACCACTTCCGGGAACTCCTCGCTGACCAGGGACATGATGAGCGACGTCTTCCCCACCTTGGCTGCACAGAGACGGAGACGCAGTTTAGTGAAGACTGTCGTGTTGGAGCTCGGAGGCGACGCGTCGCCGCCATTTACGATGACTCACAAACACACGAAGACGTTAGCGACCAGGCTAAGAGTTTATTACTGACGCAACTTTGTTTGGAGCCATCAATCAATAAATGGTTCCTATTTCCAAGTAACTGTGACATCACAAGCCCAAATCATTCCTTTTTCCCGTTCCCGTGAGGGTAGTGGTGTCCCAATTCCTCTTTGCACCTAGGGGTAGTGAAGAAAAGTAGTGTAGTGGCTATGAATCTGTCCCTACGGATCGAGGGATTTCAGATGCTGACTAGTTGAGCTAGGGACCAAAACATTTCCCAGAATGCTTTTCGTCGTCATTTGCGGACTGATTCCAAAAAAAAAAACATGGCGGACATTTCTTATTTTTTAGTTAATAAAATCAATATTTTTAGTTAGTTTCTGCATAAAAATGAGTTTTGATTACATTTCTAGCGAGAAATATATATTTTACTTTCATAATATTCACTCAGTGAATGTACAAAAAAAAAACAAACAAAAAAAAAAAAATCTCGAAATTTTCGGAGCAAATTTCTTAACAGGCGTAGCTACAACTGTTAGATTTCATCTATTAAACCAACATGTATCTTCCTAAATGATATATTTCAGACAGCGGTAATTCTCCACAGAGCTGCAGGTTTCTCCCCCGGGACCACGGCGCAGGTTGACCTGGCGATCACGTCTGTACTCCGGCTGCTGCTGCTCCCCGGGGCTGGGGGCTCTTCTCATCTCGGAAAACATCGTGTCAAATTTCTTAACAGGCGTTATTTGGATAAACTGAGCCCAGGGCAATATTAAAACTTAATAAAGTGGCATATTAACAGCGCTACAGCGGAAATTAAAACAGCTTTAGGCTCTCAGCTTCCTGATTTAGGGGTAGGAATGAAAACGAGGGAGAGTATTGGGACAGGCCCCTGGGAAGATTTCAAGTGCCCTAAAATCTGTCACTTCTTTTTTAGGGGTAGTGAACAAAAGGAAGGGCGAGTGAAAGAAAGTAGGGGGTGTATTGAGATTGGGCCAAAATAGCTAGCCAACTCAATTCATGACAGCGCAATTTTTAGTGCGTGCAAAGCTAACAATACAAAGCAATACACGCCGTTTACATTGATGGTGTGATTCTGAAAACTGGTTGAGGAGGAATTCCCACCTCAGTGGGTGTTCCAATTAAAACTTCCAACAAGGACGTCGGAAATCCCACTTCTGAGTCGTAGCTGTCAAGTCTCTCGTTTTGGCCGGGAAACTAGCGTATTTTACCCCTCTTTTTCCCGTATTTTCCCGTAAATTTCCCGTTTTATAATATAATAAATTTTAAACAGCATGCCTGAGAGAGATGGATGGATGTAACAAGAGAGAAGACATTTTTGCCAAAAAAGCAAAGACTTTGTGTAAATATTTCTAAAAATGGGAGCCAGAAAGCCACATGAGTAAAAATGACAAATTAAAAGGAAATGTCAATGTTTCACTTGAAGACAATCACATATAAACTGAAAATCGTTAAAATAAATAAGTGTGCTTTAATTCCCTTTTGTGTTTTCATTTAGGCTCTATTATAGGAATTACATACATAGGAAGTACACAGCATTTCAGTGTCAACAAAGGTCGGTTTGTCAGATTCTGAGCACATAATTGTAGTTTGTAAGTGGTTGACAGGTAGTTATTTTAGATTTCTTGTAAACCGGTCTTAAAATGTAAGATACTGGACCTCGGTTGTGGGACAGCGGCGGAAAAAACTTGACAGGTAGCCCCACATCCCTCATTTCCACCCCATCTTGGCTCCATATGGCGTTTTTCCACTAGTACCTACTCAGCTCGCCTCACCTCGGTTTGGTTCTTTCCCACCAGGGGTCTAACGTAACTACTCTGCCGAGGTTCTAAGCGGCTTTTTTGCTAAATAAATTAGAAATTCAGCCTCTGAGCCATGTTTGCAGCATCCCAGTCTCTAGCCTCATTATCTATGCAGGATTCTGAGTGGGCGGGGCTATGATAATGAGGCTCTGTGCTGATTGGCTGCCTGAATGATGCGTAGCAGGGGAGGAGACAAAGTGTTGGTTTTTAAAACCAACAACAGAGCAATTTGCATGTCTAGCTCGAACAGATGCCATCACGATACACCGCTACGAAAAAATGGCAGAAGTTCCGGCCGGCGGAGTTAGTTGTGGGCGTGGTTTCACGCATCGAAGGCCAACCTTTGTAAATCACATTTTGTCTTTTGTTACGTAACGAAAGAGAGCAGAATCTTATTGGCTCGTAGATCCACATCAGACTGGACGGCTCATCCAGGCGGCTGCACAGACCCTGCAGAATCTGGTTGCTTCCTCCTTCTCTGAGTTGCTGAGGGGAGACCACTTTATGTATGTTAAAGCAAGAGAAAACCTGTTTTTCATAATAGATCGCCTTTAACCCTTGTACTGTCTTTGGGTCAAAATGACCCAATTCTTCTATCCTTCTTTCCTCCTGCTCTCTCCTTCCTTCTTCCTTTCCTCTTTTCCTCCTTTACCTTCCTACCTCCCTTTCGTCATTCGTTCCTTTATTACCTTATTTGCTTTTCCTTCCTTCTTTCCTTATTTTCTCCATTCCTTCCTTCTTCCCTCCCTTCTTTCTTTCCTTCCTTCTTCCCTCCCTTCCTTCCTTTCTCCCTTCCTTACTCCCTTTTCTACTTCCTTCCTTCTTTTCTCCTTTCTTCCTTCCATCTTTTCTAGGGCTGGGGATCGATTCAAATATCAAGAATCGATTCGATTCCGATTCTTAAGATTCAGAATCGATTATCACGATCCGATTCGATCTGATATTGATTTGGGTTACTGTTAATAAAACTGTTTTTTGAGTTGTTGCATGAATTATATGACTGTAGTTCTGCAACATATTAATACTAGTATTATATTGAGATTAAACAGCAAGTATTAGCAGCTAATGATGCTGTAAGGACCAATCAGCTCCCAGAATGCTGATAGAACTGCTTTCAGAAACATCGTGGGTCAGAATTACCAAACAGATCCAGGGAGGAAACAGAGACGGATGAAATCGCTTTTATTTTTTCCCCATTTATGAGAATTTGGTTTTTAACATTTATGCAAATGTAACCCCAAGACAGTATATAAAGCAAAGAAATATAGACAATTTATGCAATTATAACTGAAAACTTTAATGTTTTCATACCTTTAAACATATTTAAAGGCAAAAACATGGCACCAGTTATTCTCGTGTCCAACAAAATATTCCTTTTTTGGGCATAAACAAAAAAGTACCAAAAGTTGTAATGTAATGATGAAAAAAAATATATATATATTTATTTAATCGATCTTTAGACATATGAATCGATTTTTAGAAATGAATATGAGAATCGATTTAAAATCGGAGAATCGATCTTTTCAACACAGGCCTAATCTTTTCTCCCTTCCTTACTCCCTTTCCTACTTCTTTCCTTCATTCCTTCTCTTCTCCCTTGACCCAAAGACAGCACAAGGGTTAAAATTGTTCATGACAAAGTTTGAATTAAAAACCAAAAAAAAACTGTTTTATCCAAAACATTCTTTATCCAGACATGACGGATGGATGGATGGATGGATGGATGGATGGATGGATGGATGGATGGATGGATGGATGGATGGATGGATGGATGGATGGATGGATGGATGGATGGATGGATGGATGGATGGATGGATGGATGGATGGATGGATGGATGGATGGAGACATAGATAGATTCTACTATTCCGCTGGGAATGGAGTTTATTACTAAGTTAAATTCTCTAAATTTGATAGGGAATTAATGCTTTTTGTGAGAGAAAATGTTCATAACTAAGTAGTTGACCATTAGGGTTAAATAAGTCTTTTATATAAATTATATTTTTGTCGATCCAATTTTGTAAATAGTGATTTGTTCCTTTTAGTAATGCTTTCATTGTGTTTTCCTATCTTTTTTTTTTAACATTTGCAAAAAGTACAATGATTACAAATCTTCACATGCAATTTCAAGTTGAATTATAACATATAAAGAGTATAAATCAAATAAAAAACAAAACAAAAAGCACAACACATTAGAACCTGCCAGGGGGGATGAAATTAGATAGATAGATAGATAGATAGATAGATAGATAGATAGATAGATAGATAGATAGATAGATAGATAGATAGATAGATAGATAGATAGATAGATAGATAGATAGATAGATAGATAGATAGATAGATAAGGGGCGGGGCCAGCAGGTAAGGGGGCGTGGCTAAACTGAGGCTGACTCCGCCCACTTATACCGGAGACAAAAACATATGGTGGAAAAGGGAGATGTTGTCCTCTATCCATGTGGTATTTTAACTAATAAAAACACCATAGACACTTCTCCAAGGGCAGCAAACCCTTACAAAACGATGTGTCTTGGCGGAAACAGTGAGATAAATGACACATCATGGGGGGAAGTTGCTCAGCATCACATGTCCAGCTGGATCCATCTCTCATTTTAAATAAAACAACAGCTCTACTTACATTCTCCCACCAGTAATATCCTCACGTCCTTCCTCATCCTCTCCAACGCGGTGAACTAAGTCTCCAAAGCGGCTTTTGTGCAACATTTATGCCCCTGCCCCGCTGATGGTGTGATGCGGCTCCTCCGCGGCCTGTTCGCGGCGGAGGGATACGGGAGGTCAGAGCGACCTATTTGGTACCCGGAGGAGGGATAAGGTGCTTTTTAAAGCCGCTGCTGTGCTCTGCGAGGATGGAGTCGGCCGGACGGTTTCACTGCTGCATGGAGGAATCACACCAACGTGACTGAAGCCTGGATTATGGTTCTGCGTTAAATCGACGCAGAGCCTACGCCGTAGTTTACGCGGAAACGCGCAACAATGGTGCGTGTCGCCCTACGGCGTATGCTCTGCGTTGGTGTAACGCGGAACCATAAATCAGCCTTACAACGCATGCGCCGCATCACCGACCGGCGAGACCTACCACTCCTCCTCTCCCTCCGCCACCCCGCTTCGTTTCATCTGAATAAAACCTCAAAACATGACACTAACCCCTTTCTATTCTGGAAGTCAACGTTTTAAATGAGACTTTTAGTACAGATGGACATTTTAGTATTATTTTAATCATATTTTGTTATCTCGAAGGCATATTTTGGTTCTGGGAATATGGTTAGGAGTGATACATCTTCTCTCTGTAGATTCGTTAAATTCTCTCCGTCTGTTAAAGCGCGCCCCCTGGAGGCGGGAGAATGAACTGCAACAACTGTTATACAGAACTGCATCACAGGAAGGCGTTTCAGCTTCTGTGGTTATTCTAGTGGACAAGAATGATATTAGAAATTATCTGGTGGGCTTTTATTAAACACATATCCTTTGTGTTTGCATTCAGAAAGAATTTATTCTGAAAATGTGATTTAAAAATTTCAAAAAGTCTAGCTCCAAGATCCCCTCAACAATACAATCTATAGTTTGTTTACGACACACGACTTGACAGATGATGAATGAATGAATGAAAATGAATGAATGAAAATTTTATTTCGAACATGCTAAAAAAAAAAAAAAAAAAAATATATATATATATATATATATATATATATATATGTAAATATATATATTTAAACCAAAGAACAATAGTTAAATAATAATCATGATAAATACAGTATAATATAAATCATAACAATCATAAACAAAAACATGCCTCACTGGCTTTTTTTTTTTTCCTTTTTTGCATGCTCGAAATGGAGCAGGGAGAAGTTAAAAAACGTATTTAGCCCTGCTCCGGTTATCCCCGGTTATCCATGATAATAGTGGACTACTCTGGTCCGTCCATCCGTCCATCCATCCATCCATCCATTCATCCATCCATCCATCCATCCATCCATCATTATTTGTCCACGATATAGTTTTACATTTGTCCATATATTCATTTATCCATCTATCCATCCATCCATCTATTCGCCATCCATCCTTCCATCCATTGATCTGTTCATTCATCCTTCCATCAGTCCATCCATCCATCCATCATCATTATTTGTCCACAATATAGTTGTATATTTGTCCATATATTTATTCATCCATCCATCCTTCCTTCCCTCTATCTATCCTTCCATCCATCCATCACTCCATCTTTCCATCCATCTATTCATTATTCTATGTCCACGATATATTTTTACCTACACCTACCTACATCACACATCAGCAGGGCAGGGGCATAGATGTTGCAATAACCTTTGCCCGCTAAATACCTCACGTATTTTTGCACATGTAAATATTATCCGTTTTTTTGTGTTTACTATTTTTTTTTCTCTTGTACATTACTCCTTTTTCTACATTTTATATTGCTCTTTTTTATTATTTAGCTATTTATTGGTTATTTCTATTTTAATTTTTTGTATAAACCGTTGGGGTGTGTGTGTTTGGCTGCTGCACCATTGAATTTCTCCTCTGGGAGATCAATAAAGTCTTCTATTCTATTCTATTCTATTCTATTCTATTCTACATTTGTCCATATATTTATGCATCCATCCATCCATTGATCCATCCATCTATCTGTCCACCACCCATCCCTCTCTCCATCCATCCATCTGTCCATTCATCCCTCCATCCGCCCATCCATCCTTCTTTCCCTCTTTCTATCATCCATCCATCCATCCATCCATTCATTCATTATTCTCTGTCCACAATATAGTTTTACATTGGTCTATATATTTATGTATCCATTCATCCATCCATCCGTCCATCCATTCATCCATCTGTCCATCCATCCCTCCATCATAATAGATCTGTCTGGAAATTTTTTTTTCGGTTAAGAGTTTTTTTTGTTTTTTAATTCAAACTCTGTCATAAACAACTTTAAGTTACCGTACTTCTTCTCGTTTTCATTCATGTTAATTCCAGACGGAAAAAACTTCACGATGAAGCAAAGTTGACAAAACTATTTAATAACATGAATTCTAAACTTTATGATGATTAAGACACAGTTCTATAAAGGGTTAAAAAAAAAAGAGTGTAAATTAGTAATCTTGTCCAAATGTGCAAATTACACAACATAAAAAACATAAAATACAAAATATCAACACAAATATAAAAAGTGTCATATTTAAACTCAATAAATACAATAATTAATTTGTGACAGTAAATCCATCATGTAAAAGTACATTTTAATGATTTCTCCTAATGAATGATGAAGGATCTGACGTCACCAGAGACGAGTCCACGTCACTTCTTCCTCCTCAAACTGGCCTCATCTGGATAAAAGAGGGACAAAAATCAAAAATAAGAGAATAAGTTATTCTGATCTATGTATGTAAATGGATATAGAGTTGTATTATACGTACAGTATTTGTGTATATCTCTACCAATATATATTGATTTATAGTTATATGTAGATATGTCAATATATAGATTTATAGTCATTTTTATGTATATAATTGGAGGTAAATATATGAACCAGTGTATATAGCATATCTACTCTTATATAGTTATTCAAGTATATTGTTATACCATTGCGGTCTATTGTTCTCTATTATATTGTAGTATTATAGTAAAGTATTGATAATATAATACTATATATTATAATTACTTTTATTAGTACATACATACATAGTAGCACAACTAAATGCTGGGCCTTTGTTTTGGTTTCTTTTGTTTGCCTTGATTTGTTTTGATTTTGACTATATTTATATATAATTTTTATTATTTCACTGTATAGAACAGTTATTAAAGTAGGTATGGGTGTTTTATAAGTAAGCTTATTGAAACTCGTCTTATTATATGTAAGAATATATGTAAGATTCGGGGGTAGGACTCGATAAGTGGTTACTTCATTCCTACTCCGTTTCGAGCATGTATTCATTTGTATTCTGTTTTTTTACTTTTTTGTACTCTTTTTTTATCATGCATGTTCGAAATAAAATCTTCAAATAAAATCTCATGAACCCATCATGGTATGGGCTGGGAGGACGAGGTCGTACTGTTGTAGTCCTCCGGGGACATGGGCTGGGCGATGACCGTCCTGAAGGCCTCCAGCCAGTCCCGCTGCTCCTGCTCCTGCTCACACATGAACAGGAACTGCCGGCCCGGCGTCTCCAGCGTGATGCCCCAGCGCCACCGGCCGGCCCTCGCTCCCCGGCCGCTGCTCTCCGTCACCGAGTAGCCGTGGTTCTCTGAGCCGATGAACACGGCGCCCAGGTCCGTGGCGTCCTGAGGGGAGACGGAGAAACACTGGTGGATAAAACGCTGAAACAAGAGACGCTTCTGGAACCAGATGTAGAACCGCCAGAGCAGGATGTTGTAGAGTCACAAAAATGCTCTTTATTGTTAAAGTAAGACACACAGTTTGTAATTTGAAGGTTAAACTGTAATCAGTTAATACTAAGCTTTTATACTTAATGGTATAATTAATAAACTTAAACGGGACATATGTATATGTATAACACACACATGCATATATACATATATACACATATAAATATATATATATATATATATATATATATATATATATATATATATATATATATATATATATATATATATATATATATATATATGTATACACACACACACACATATACAGTATATGTATATATATATATATATATATATATATATATATATATATATATAGTGATTTTCTGTAATGCAATTACAAAAACAAAAGTGTCATACATTCTGGATTCATTACAAATTAACTGAAATATTGCAAGCCTTTTATTATTTTAATATTGCTGATCATGGCGTTTAAGAAAACTCAAATATCCTATCTCAAAAAATTTGAATATTCTGGGAATCTTAATCTTAAACTGTAAGCCATAATCAGCAATATTAAAATAATAAAAGGCTTGCAATATTTCAGTTGATTTGTAATGAATCCAGAATGTATGACATTTTTGTTTTTTTAATTGCATTACAGAAAATAAAGAACTTTATCACAATATTCTAATTTTCGGAGACAGTCCTGTATAATATAATATACACATATACAGTATATATTACATATAATATATGTTTTATATATTATACTAAATAATGAATGCCTTTCAAAGGTTGTTACCAGTGGGGATTTGAAGTACAGCAGCTTCCGGTTCATGCAGCACAGCGTGAACCACCTCTTCTTGAACGGCTCTCTTTGCTGCAAACGCACACAAAAACACGTCAAACCACTTAAACTGGATGATCAACTCAAGAGAAATGAGAACTTTAATCCAACACACCGTTGGTCCCGTCTTCTCCATGTAGCCCTCCTTCAGACACCGTGTTGAGATCTGAGGTATCAACTGTGCAAAGAAGAGCTGTTAGATAACGATGGAGGCAGTTTAAGAGTCCAACAATCTACAGCTGCGATGAAAATCCTCTGAAAGGTCCGTGATTAAACACGTTTTTCCAGTGGTCAACAGTCTCTTCTGAACTTTTTAACTGACGTTTATACTTTTATTTATTTTTTGCTGAAGTTCTTTTCTTATAACGTCTCTCTACGAATTCCTGCACTTTATCCTGGACCTTTGCAGCATGTAATAAGAAGAATAACGGTGATGAGAGATAAATGCTGAGGTAAGGAGGAGACGCTGAGGTCTGCTGGGCGGGAGAGGAAGGAGGAGGATCCTTGAACCCTTTTTCAAGGACAATGTCACATTACTGGGAAATGAAACCAAAGATCTCCGAGTGAAAACATAAAAAACAAGAAGTGTGAATGCAGGCGGATGTGTTAAATAAAAAAAGAAGGCTGGCGGTGTTTGTTGACGACCATCACAAACATATTACTGCGAAGGAGCATCTCTGCATCCCGGATATGGGACTGGTTCATGTTGTTTCCTGAGAAAAATGAATCTGTTCCCTGCACACACTGCATTTACGCAAGAGGATTAGGGCTGCTGAAGGGAAAAAAAACTTCTGAGAAAAAAGTCCTAACCTAAAGCAAAAGAAAATTTAGGGAGGATTTTTTTTTATTTCTAAAAAAAAGTCAGTAATTCTGACTTTAATCTCTGAATTCTGATTTTTTTTTTCGGAAACCTAAAAAAAAGTGTATGGGATGATTTTTTTTTCATTTCTAAAAAAGAAATCTGAATTCTGATTTTAATCTCAGAATTCTGACTTTAATCCCTGAATTCTGAGATCAAAATCAGAATTCTGACCATAATCTCAGACTTCTGACACCGAAAGCAAAAAAAACATTTTCGAAAGGATTTTGTTTTCATTTCTAAAAAAAAAGTCTGAATTCTGATTTTAATCTCCGAAGTCTGACTTTTTTCAGAAACCTAAGGCTGAATTTTGAGATTAAAGTCAGTCACTTTTTTTCCTCAGAATTCTCTTTTTCTTCTTTGGTGGCCTTAATCCTCTTCCATATGCATGTGATGGCAGGATTTGATCTGTTCATCGCGTTTACAAACCGACTCCCCAGGATGACCTGGGTGTTCTGCAATTTCTCTGCTGGATTGTTTCACTTGAGTTCTCCCGTCATTTGAGAAGTTTTACGGCTTTAATCGATTTGATTGCAACTGTATGTGATGAACATTGTAGAAAAATAAACCGTCTCACCTCATTATTTCGGAGAGTTGGATGTTTCTTCACGAGGTAAGCCAAGCGTGTAGCCCGAACAGCGTTGAAGAAAGACACGATTGTCTAAATCAGACAGATTAAAGGAGGAATATCAGGGAAATGGACAGTGAAGTGTTTATCCGGACAGTTCATACTTTACACTTAAAATGGACGGAGCGATAAAAGTTATATTTGATTGCATTGTATTTCTGTCAGCTGTCAAGCTGAGATTTATACGTGCAGCGACACGCCTCACCTGCCCGTCCTCGTGGTAAACAAACAGGTTCCTCATATGTTCATCTTCCTGGTAGGAAATCCTCAGGCCGTGAGGATGGCCAATCTTCTCAGGCTGGAAACCTGCGTTCAGCTCCTTCATGCCGATCACGGCTTTGGGAACCTTGGACTTGGTTGTAATGAGAGGACGAAATATCTTCATTAGAACGGATCAGATTAGACCAAATCAGGCTCATCAATGAATGTGAAGCAAGACAGGGACTCACGTCCTCTTTGATGAAGTATCTGAGGGTGAAGTCCTTCTGTGACAGCAGGAAGACCCTCTTCAGAAACTGCTTGTTGTCTTTACCCTTCTTCCAGAGCGTTGACTCAAACAGTTCTGGGTGGAAACACCACATATACAGTCATGGAGGGAAAGGAACTAAAACTCCCTTTATACTCTCACGTTTTACTCATCAGGAAGCTAAAAAAAGCAACATCTGGTCATAACCAGGTCTTGAAATCAGGTCAATACAACTTCACTGAACAGATGAACCACTGCAGACGACACAAAACCCTCCGGGGTTGTTTATTCAATAAAACTAAGGCAAAATGCAGAAGCACAGTGTGATAAATCAAGTACACTAGATATATCAGTAGTTTACATAACTAGTGTTGGCAAATATATCCTGAAGTCATCACGTCCTGTATGATGTTTCAGCTCTCTTACGGTTTAAAAACACTATTTATAGAAGTAATGTGTATGACTGTAGGTTGAAATATCCCAAAATAACATAGAAACAGCAAGGGAAGGAGAAAAGTGATGACTATGTGTTTGTCTGCTGAGATATCTACTGAGTTAACGTGCTAAATGACAAGTTTCGGTCTCGTAATACCAGTTCTCAGGTCTCCGTTAGGTCCCCATTCGGTCTCTGTTGGGTCTCCGTTGGGTCTCCGTTAGGTGTCTGTTGGGTCTTTGTTTGGTCTTCTTTAGGTCTCTGTTAGGTCCCCGTTGGGTTTCTGTAGGGTCTCCTTTAGGTCTCCGTTGGGTCTACGTTGGGTCTCTGTTAGGTCTTAGTTAGGTCTCCGTTAGGTCTCCCTTGGGTCTCCCTTGGGTCTCCGTTGGGTCTCCTTTAGGTCTCTGTTGGGTCTCTGCTGGGTCTCTGCTGGGTCTCTGTTGGGTCTCTGCTGGGTCTCTGTTGGGTCTCTGTTGGGTCTCTGTTGGGTCTCTGTTGGGTCTCTGTTGGGTCTCTGTTGGGTCTCTGTTGGGTCTCTGTTGGGTCTCTGTTGGGTTTCCGTTGGGTCTCCGTTGGTTCTCTTTCAGGTCTCTGTTGGGTCTCCGTTGGGTCTCTGTTGGGTCTCTGTTGGGTCTCTGTTGGGTCTCTGTTAGGTCTCCTTTAGGTCTCCGTTGGGTCTCCGTTGGGTCTCCGTTGGCTCTCTGTTAGGTCTCCGTTAGGTCTTGGTTAGGTCTCCGTTGGGTCTCCGTTGGGTCTCCGTTGGCTCTCCGTTAGGTCTTGGTTAGGTCTCCGTTGGGTCTCCGTTGGGTCTCCGTTGGGTCTCCGTTGGGTCTCTGTTAAGTCTCTGCTGGGTCTCTGTTAGGTCTCTATTGGGTCTCCGTTAGGTCTCTCTTCGGTCTCCGTTGGGTCTCTGTTAGGTCTAGGTAGGCATACAACCCATCAGAGAAACAAAGCATCTGATGTAGGCAGGGCGACAACCAGACCGGTACCAACAAAAGACCTCCTAAAGGGCGGGCATGAGACATCCCATAAAGCCCATCTCCATTCTAGTTTGACAAACCCTAACCACAGGTTTAGATAGTGTTTCTAATACATCACGTGTTGCTGTTCACCTGAGGATATATTTACCCAACTTTAAGACCTGTTGAGGACCTGATAATATTTTATCGCGTAAGTACACGTCGATCTTTCAGCGAGTAATTCCAGATGTGTTGCTCCGGTGGCGGCGTACTCACCTGAGGTATACGTCTTCAGAAAGCAGTTGCTTTCACCCGTGAATTCTCTTCGTTCATACTTTGCGCGGATCCACTGATCCTTGAGGACTCTGGGAGATAAAAGACATAGTTGTGAAAGTAAACACAAGCTGAGTCATTAATGAGTTTCACCAGCGTCAGCTCCACCGCGGCACCATTCCTCTTTCCCTATGTGGCCAGATACTGCTCCATTCACTTGAAAGACGCCTATCAAGTCCCGGCTCTCTACTTCTGCTAATAGGATGAGGTGAACGAGTGGTGAACGAGTGGTGAAAGAGGGAGAGTCACTCACATGCAGTCTTTTGTCTGCGGCCGGTAGAAAAACGCCGGGACGCACTTCTCAAAAACGGCTCTGGCTGCAGAGTTCCCCCTCTCCTGCATGAACTGAAACCACAAGATGTGAGGTTTTCAAACGTTAATAGAGGACACGCTATATTTACCGACTTCCCCAAAATGTGCAGAGTCTTGTCTTTCTCCTACTAATGATGAATCGTGTTACATCTTAAAAAGTACAAAAAACATAGACATAATCCCGAAGTATTAAGACAAGACGAGTTTTTAGGATTTCGCCTTCGTACACCAGCACAATGGCTTTTAAATAAACGTCCATCAAGATGTGATCAAAGTTTCACTAGAATGGGCTTTTTAGCCCTCAGGCGTTGTGGTTACAGCCCTGGCCGCAAGTTGAAATGTGCTTTTTAATCTTTCGATTGTTTTTCTTTTGTCTTTTCTCTCAGATTTATCCCGATTGGCATTCCGGTGACTCCGATAGCGAATGTGGATCGGTGAAGACCGACCGGGCCACAGTTTATATCCTTGGTGGGCCCCCCAGTTCCCTCCTGGCACCAGCGGCATCTCAGATCCTCCAGAACCTTTCGCAACTGTCTTTCGATTCTTTTTCTTTTGTCTTTTCTCTCAAATTTATCCCGATCAGCGTTCTGGTGCCTCCGATGGCGACTGTGGATCGGTGAAGACCGACCGGGCCACAGTTTAAATCGTTGGCAGGCCCCTGAGTTTCCCCCCTGGCACCAGCGGCATCTCAGATCCTCCAGAACCTTGAGTCGAACCCTGTTACGGTTACCCTTAAAATTCAGAATCCAATTTAAAATGTTATTACTTGCGTATAAAGCCCAAAACAGCTTAGCTCCGCATTATTTGCAAGACCTGATAGTGCCTTATGTTCCTGTCAGAGCTCTCCGTTCTCGGAGCGCAGGTTTACTCGTAGTTCCTAGAGTATCCAAATGTAGATTTGGAGGGCGGGTGTTCTGCTATCAGGCAACGTTACTATGGAACCAACTTCCAAACCAACCTTTAAAACTAAACTTAAAACCTTTCTGTTTAGTAAAGCTATAGTTAGTGTTTAGTAAACCTCTAGCTGGTGTTGGTAAATCTCTAGGTAGTGTAAACTGTAGTGTGTTAGAGTTGTCCTGTAGTTTCTTGTGCTGGCTCCCCCTTTTCTTCTCTTTTTTCTCTTTTGTACATGATGCAGCATCCTCTGCCGGTGGCGAAAAGCATCTCTGAATGCACAACACTGGAACCTGCAGCGTGGGCCCTGCCCCTTCTCAACCTTTCCCTGCACCCCAACCTGGAACTTGCTGATTGGGCCGGAGCTTCGGGAGCTGCGTGCTGGCCTGCGGTCCCCACCCCTGGTCATCCCGTTGCTGCTTCCACCTGCCTGCTGTGCTGTTGCCGTCCCCGACTCCCCCAGTCTGGCCCTCGGCAGGAGGGTCCCGCCTTATGATCCAGGTCCTGGTCCAAGTTTCTTCCTCCTAAAGGGGAGTTTTTCTTGCCACTGTTTGGCTTAAGGTTTTTCTCCCACTAGGGGAGTTTTTACCTTCCATTGTTTATGTAATAACTGCTCGTGGGGTCATGTTTTGGGTCTCTGGAAAGTGTCTAGAGACAACTTTTGTTGTATTAGACGCTATATAAATAAAATTGAATTGAATTTAACCATGTATTTGCATCCATGAAGGCGTCTCTTGATTGTAAATTTGACGATGATACTCCCACCTTCTCCAGAATATTCTTGACTTCTCTGTTGATGTTTTGAAGGACTTTTAATTGTCTTTTGTGGTTTTCCAGATCTTCTGATGTTTTTTTCTTTTAAGCATGTACCAAACTGTTGATTTGGTCACTCCTTTGGCTATTTTTCATCTGGGTTTATGCTGCTTTTCCCAGCGCGATGACGACCTCCTTCATCCGTAGACTCGGTTTCATATCGGCAGCTCTGGTGAGCCGGTGGATTAAGATAAACTCAATAGATTGAATTAACGAGGCCCACGTGGACCACATGTGCTTTCCAGCCGCTGAAAAAGGCACCTTTAGTGGAAATGGTGGTAGAAGTCAAATATTAAGTTAAACTTTGATCACATCTTCATCGTTTTATTCAAGATGCATCGTTTTGGTGTAAAATAAAAAGGCAGAAATCATCAACTACTCCTTCACTTTTCCAGATACTTCTGGTCAGAGAAGCTGCGAGCCGCTACCTCCACCAGCGAGTCGTCCCAGTAATCCAGCCGGATGGACTTCACCCTGCTGACCGCCGGCAGGTTGCGATGCATCCCCGAGCAGTTGAGGCACACGAAGACGCCGAGCGTGTACGAGGCCCAGTCGGGCTCTGGGGGCCACATTTAATTCACAGATCTTTGTTAGACAGAAGTAAAAACCAAATACAAAGAAGAGAAAAGTGTACATTTCTCTGCCGCTTCCTTTCAACAACACGGTGTAAACTGTGTTGAGAGTTATAAGAGGAACAATGAGGTCATATCACAGACTCACGGTAGGTGCCCTGCTTCCCCTTATACTAGTTTACGACAAAACATGACATGGTTATGAAATGTTCTTTTATGATACTGCTCTTGTTTCCAAAACATCAAGTGGACTCACTGTTAACTTATGCTTTCTGCTCTGGAAAAAAACATCACGATACACAGTGAAATCTACAATAATGATTAAAAAGAAAAAGAGTTTCAGGTAAGGTGAAAGGATCTCGGCATACGAAGCAAAAAAGGGGCAAACTTCAGTCATGAAAGTGTCTGAGAGGACTCACCGGGAGCTGCACAGTCAGCACAGGAGTCGTTCCCCGGCTGCCGCACCAGGTCCAGCAGGATCTTGTTGTTTCGTCCCAGAGAGGCCATAGATGTCGGTACTCAGATCCAGGCCAGGCGGCTGCCAGGGTCTAAGTCCATGTTTGCCAACCACACACACTTACAGCCCTTGTGCTGTGGCAGCTAAAACCATCGTTTCTAGTCACCGGCTCAGCATTTCCTCTTAGTAGGGCAGCATCATGAAGTTTATTGTTCTGCACACAAATGCAGAGGTCCAGGAATAACTGCGAAAGGAAGTGCAGCAGACGCCACGCTGCGACGGACGGGGGTGATGGACTTGCCCAGTCAGCTGATAGGCTCGCAGAGAAGGAAGAGTGTGACTGACGTGGATGAGGTGATGCATTTGTGGGGAAACTGCTGTAAATATGAGCTTTGTTTGTGGGGCCTTTTTGACAGGAAGTAAAATGAAGGATAGAAAAACCTCTGTGGGTGGATGCTAGACTTGTAGTCCAGACCGCCTAAACCAGGGGTCGGCAACCCAAAATGTTGAAAGAGCCATATTGGACCAAAAACACAAAAAACAAATACCGGTATGTCTGGAGCCAAAAAAAATGAAAAGTCTTGTATAAGCCTTAGAATGAAGGCAAATGGCGAAAGGCCAAGAAAAAGGTCGAAATGTCGAGAAAAAAGTCAAAATTTCGAGGAAAAAGTCGAAATGTCAAGAAAAAAGTCGAAATGTCAAGATTAATGTTGAAGTACAATCTCAAGAAAAAAGTCAAAATATTGAGGAAAAAAATCAAAATTTTGAGGAAAAAAGTCGAAATGTCGAGAAAAGTCAAAATTTTGAGGAAAAAAGTCGAAATGTTGAGGAAAAAAGGTCGAAATTTTGAGGAAAAAAAGTTGAAATGTCGAGAAAAAAGTCGAAATGTCAAGAAAAAAGTTGAAATGTCGAGAAAAAAGTAAATGTCGAGAAAAAAGTCGAAATGTCAAGAAAAAAGTCGAAATGTCAAGAAAAAAGTCGAAATGTCAAGATTAATGTTGAAGTACAATCTCGAGAAAAAAGTCAAAATGTTGATAAAAAAGTCAAAATTTTGAGAAAAAAAGTTGAAAAATCGAGAAAAAAGTCAAAATTTTGATAAAAAAGTCAAAATTTTGAGGAAAAAAGTCTAAATGTCAAGAAAAAAGTCAAAACTTTGAGGAAAAAAGTCAAAATTTTGAGGAAAAAAAGTTGAAATGTTGAGAAAAAAGTCGAAATGCCGAGATTAAAAAGGAAAGGAAAAAGGAAGAAAAAAGGGGAAAAAAGAAGGAAAAGAAAAAAGAAGAAGAAAAAAGAAAAAAAAAGAAAAAAAGAGGAAAAAGAAGGAAAAAAAAGGTCAAACATTTTTGAAAAAGCTCCAGGGAGCCACTAGGGCGGCGCTAAAGAGCCGCATGCGGCTCTAGAGCCATGGGTTGCTGACCCCTGGCCTAAACCGAGACCAAGACCAGAGAGGATCAAGATCAAGACTAGTTCAGCTCAAGACCGAGACCAAAACAAACCTAATAATGTCTTAATCCTTTGTGATTGTAGAACATCATCCTGGTTCAGCTGGTTCAACATGCATACCAGGTCCCTGTAAGCCACTTGGTATGTTCAATTCTTCTTACACACCCTACTCTTAACCTCTGCTCTCTGTGCTGTACAGTCTCTAGCCAAAAAACACTTAATTTATCACTCCTTGTAATTTATAGTATGTTTTTTGTTTTGTTTTTGTCTTTTTTTGTCTTTGCTTCTTGTCTAGATACCTCTGTTACTTGTCCAATATATCCATTCTTTTTCAATGTTTGAATCTAAATTACTAGTTTTGTTTTGTATAAAACCTCCTGAGTGGAGGTTCATAAAAGGGTAGGCATAATAAGCCTTGCCTTCAGACTATACCTTTTCGGTGCCATTTAAAATATTGGACTATTTTTATGTTGTATTATGTTGTATCCAAATGGACCGAAATAAAACTCAAAATCAAATCAGCTAGTTTCCATATGAGCTTGTTTTCAACTGCAGCTCAATAACACAGAGTGGATGATGATGTTGAACTCATTATAAATGTTTCCATCATCAGCTGAGATCAGATCTGTGTGGCGACTGCACTACCGCTATTTCTACACTATTGGAGGATTGACTCCAGTGCTTTTAAGGATCGACACGACTACTAACTAGTCCCAAAGTCTTCTAGCAGAATAACCAGCTCCAACACCCCCCTCACCTCAGAAAAGTACTGAATAGTGAATGTTACTGATTTAAATTGGACTTAATTTGGACATGAAACCTGAATTTTAAATATTAAAGATACAATTACTGACTTGAAATTACATTATTTACCATTATAGTAATCAGATTACACCGTATATCAGCATCACTGAAATGACCTGATGCTTAATCAATCACAACGATATGCAAATATTATTCATATATTTATTCGAACAAGGCTGTTATAAACACAAAACTGTAATTAAATACAGACACATGCAGATGCAAAATACAAATAGTTTACAAACCTGAACGTTAACAAGAGGAAGAACTGCTGATCACCAGATTCTGTCACCTTGATGTGCAACGGCATCTCAATTATTCGAGACCGAGAGACCCGAGACAAGAACAAGACCAAGACCACAAAAAAGTGGTCAGGAGAACTACAAGTCTAGTAGATGCACCCACTGATTCATGTGGACCAGATAATGATTAGAAAACGACGTTGACTGGAGATGAGGTCATAAGGCAGGGGAGGGCTGAAAGGGAACATGAATCATCAATGGGAGTGTGAGAGCAAAGAGAAAGCAGGAGTATCTGGCTTGCTTTCTTTCTATCTTTTTTTTTAGACATAGGGCCAATCCCAATACACCCCCTACTTTCTACCACTACCCCTAAAAAAGAAGCCACAGATTTTAGGGCACTTTAAATCTTCCCAGGGCCCTGTCCCAATACACCCACTACTCCTACTTTCAGCACCACCGCTAAATTTTGCTCGCTACGTCACTGCGTGGTTTACGTTCGGGTACGTAAGCGACTGCGTAGTTACGTTTTCACATACGTCACACCATATCAGGAAGACCAGAGCTAAAAGCTGTTTTAATTTCCGCTGTAGCGCCGTTAATATGCCACTTTATTAAGTTTTAATATTTTTTCAGGCGTAAAAGTAGACGTTAAGATCCCCAACCTGGACTCAGTTTATCCAAATAACGCCTGTTAAGAAATTTGCTTCGAAAATTTCGAGATGAGTACAGCCGGCTGCCGGCTCGGGAGCTGATTTATGGTTCCGCGTTAAATCGACGCAGAGCCTACGGCGTAGGGTACGGCGTACAGCACGCGTCACCGCGTAACCTACGCCATAGGCTCTGCGTTGGTGTAACGCGGAACCATAAATCAGCCTTTATTCTGGCGAGGTTTGAAAAAGACTTTGCAACAACGGGCAAACGAGTGATTATGTACATTCACTGAGTGAATATTATGAAAGTAAAATATATATTTCTCGCTAGAAATGTAATCAAAACGCATTTTTATCCAGAAACTAACTCAAAATATTGATTTTATTCACAAAAAAATAAGAAATGTCCGCCATGTTTTTTTTTAATTCAGTCCGCAAATGACGACGAAAAGCATTCTGGGAAATTTTTCTGGCCCTAGGTCAGCTAGTGAGCATCCGAAAACCCTCGCTCCGTAGGGCCAGATTCATACTCACTACCCTAGATATGTGCCCTCCCCCTAGGTGAAAAGAGGAATTGGGACACCACTACCCTCACGGGAACGCGCAAAAATGTAGGGGTAGGGATGAAAAGTAGGGGTAGTGGGAGTATTGGGACAGGGCCATAGTTGCAGGAGCCTGTGCTGGACTTCAGGATCTCTCTACGTGGTTTTCAGAAGATACAGATGGACAAAAAGAAGTGTAGCAGGAAGGTTTCCTAGTGAACGTGACTGTGAAGAAGCGGTTCTGCACCCCAGATGTTTGGTTCATCACATCATCTACTCAAAGTTCTCCTAAGTTCCTGTCGACGCTGCAAGTCACATCATCATCAGAGTTGTTGTGACAAACACACTCCCGGTGTCTGTTTGCTAGAGATTTCAAATATGATACGGATGTTTCTATGTTTCTATGTTTCTATGAATGTTTCTCAACTCATGCTTATTCTAATTTAACTAATCTATTTTTTTTTTACATTCTTGCATCTCCCTAAGGAATTTACAATACAACAATTGCAGTTCCCTCAGGGGATCAATTCAATTTAGACTTGAACTCGGTCAGCATGATAGCTCGGCCCTCAATAATCAAATTAGACGTAAAATATAGACACTATAAAAGTTTAAATACAAGGACTATATATTGATGGATATAAAAATCAGACAGATTTAGATTTACTGTTTGAGAGAGACAGGAAAGTACCACCACATTTTATCTATCTATCTATCTATCTATCTATCTATCTATCTATCTATCTATCTATCTATCTATCTATCTATCTATCTATCTATCTATCTATCTATCTATCTATCTATCTATCTATCTATCTATCTATCTATCTATCTATCTATCTTATTAGATGTAATATTATAATATTAGATATAAGATAAAGAAGTAGATATTGTTTTACTGAGAATAACAAGAGTTACTATTAATATTCGTGTATTTGCGTCACAACCCCGGAACGAAGTTTCGTACGTTGTTGTTTGACGCCGGTCAACTGAAGCCGTCGGACCGCGAACAACCTTAGCACGGATGTTAAACTGTTATGATGTTGTGTAAAAAAACAGAATAAATATTCATTTCAGATGAGGGAGATGTTTGTAATCCGAACATTTCTGTCGTCGGTCGTGAAGACAGGTTCGTATCTGACTGATTTCACATCTGAATCCACTGATAAGTGTCAAACTTTAACAGTTAAATGTATTTTTCTGTTTAAATGTTTATCCAAACTATCACAAAGTTTTGGCTCTTTTTGACATAAACTAGTGTTTAATCTCTTTATTAAACAAAAAACAGTTTACATTATTGGCTTAAGGTATAGATTATTTTTTCTTTTCCTTTTTTACATTTCCAATTATTCCAAATTATATTATAAAAACGGTCATTGGACCTTCTTAATGTGTATTTGATATTTTCTAATTTAGATACAACATTAGTTCAATCATCCATACAGATAATTTTGGTGGGCAAGAAGATTTCCAGTGTAAAAGAATTAGTCTCCCAGCTATCAAGGTTGAAAATGCTGTTACAGTATATCTTTGAATCGAATACTTTGGTGATCGATTTATCTAGTAATTAGATCTAGGATAAAACTTACTTTTGCTTCATTAAAGCCCAATTATAAATATACAATAGAAAATAGGGCTGTTCGATTTTGCCCAAAAATAAAATCTCGTTTTTTTTTCTCTCAAAATCCGATTACGATTATTTTGTGAATTGACAAAAGGCAAAGAAATTATTTCAAATATGCAGGTTTTTTATTGAACATTTGCCCCATTGGGCTTTAAGTGCAAACCTTGCTCTTATTAAACCAAAAATGAATGAATAAAGTGCAAAACTCTGTAAAATAAGTTGAAAAAAAGTTTTAAAAAATATAATAAAATATAAAGTTTTATCTCTGAAAAAAAAAAATCAGCAAATCAGCACTTGCAAACATACAGTAAGTTATATTTCCAATTAAATAAAACAAGACATTTTCTAATTAAACTAAACTGGGTCTTTGCATGCTAAATAATAATGCAACCCATGAAGGAGGTAGAGGTGTGTAATGTCACTCATTACATTTGATATTCACATTTGCAAGTTTTTTGCAAGGAACACGAGCCGGTCTACCGCATCTGGCTTGAAGGATGCCCGGTGACATGTCGCAGGTATTGAGAGGTATTTCCATCAATCATTAATATGGTATCAATCATT
The DNA here is from genome assembly GCF_033807715.1 of Cololabis saira. NCBI lineage: Eukaryota > Metazoa > Chordata > Actinopteri > Beloniformes > Belonidae > Cololabis > Cololabis saira. The sequence goes on along the minus strand of NC_084587.1, from coordinate 6,221,610 downwards.
AATATGTGTGCAGACAAGGTAATAAAAAAAAAAGTGAAAAATCGATTTTACGTGTTTCACGTTTTAACATCGTTCTATTTACATAATCGCGATTACGATTTAAAATCGATTAATCGAACAGCCCTAATAGAAAACAAGACAATTACTTAATAAAAACAACCAATGTGTTTCTTTTATGAGAATAATTGACATTTATTTACATATTATGCAAACTAGTAAACTGCTTGTTAAATTTTCCAATAAAAATAATTTAAACTTAACATTTCCTGAAACATAAAAAAAACAACTTCTTTTTTCTAAGAATCAAAAATAAAAAATATTCGTAAACACTGTTTTTAAATTGTGCATCTTCACATTCAGAACCAACACGTTTAAACAGATGCAACAAGAGTCTTACACCATGTGGACCGGGATCTTCATTTTTTATTTGACATAATCCCTTTATAAGGGACACGTGTGTTAGCACGTTGTGTCACATTAAAAAGAACCCGTGAGAGACGTGAAGTTTAAATTTATTTTTTATTTAAACGAGGCCTCGAGGCCGAGGAAATTCCTCCATCATTTTTTGTAATTGAGATACTCGAGGAATCATTGCAGCCGTAGAATCTAGAGATCCTTATACTATCAATTGGAATGGGTCCCAATATTGAGGTATACATATTAGGCTGACAATCCATTCCTGTTACTTCAGATATTGTTTTATACACTCCAAACCAAAATGAGTTCAAGGATGGGCATGACCAAAACATATGTGTTAAGGTTCCAGGGGCACTATTGGGACTTTTCCACTAGAACCTACTCTGTTCTATTCATCTCAACTCGGCCTGGTTTCTTTTCCATTACAATTCAGTACCTGGAGCAGAAGTAGGAGGTTGGAGAAGCTGTGACGTATTTGATTGTGTGATCTAAACAAAGAAGACAACAACACTAAAGATGTAGAACCTGGAGGAGATGATAGATGTGCTGCTGGATCTGTGGCTTGTGTTTGATATCAAGTTAAAAAATGAGAGTGAGAGAAGCTTCAAGCGGTGACGCTTTTTCATTTTTTTTTAGTTTGTCCATTTGTAGCCGTGAGCAGCTATGAAGAGACAGAGCTCCTGGTAGATCAGGTGGTTCCTTATCTCCGTCTAGATCCCTTTTTAATTCTCTCCTCAGCACCAGGTTTATGAACATCTGCACCTCAGAGTTGGATCATGAAACAGACTTCTGCTGCCGTTGCTGGTGGAATAAAATTAAGAAGCTGCGAGTTGCTCTTTCTCTGATGTCACATCCTGACTCAGACGTCTGACTCCAACCCCCCGACCAATCGGTGGTCTGTAGTGTGATGATGTCACATACAGCTGAGTCAGCCGCTTAGAACCTCGGCAGAATAGTTACAGAAAAGTATCTACTCGGCACGTTAGACCCCTAGTGGGAAAGAACCAAACCGAGCCGAGCTGAGTAGATACTAGTGGAAAAGCACCATTACTGTAGACCCCGAACACAATGTTGATTCTGAAGGCCCGGGCAGATTTCATACAGCCTGGCAACACAAGTTGAATTCTGATTGGAGAAAAACTCTAACCTAGGAACAGCACTGGAAGGAACATAATATGACATGAAGAGAATATGAATACTTTTAGATATTTAGGGAAAGCAAATTAAATATATATAATATAATTATGATAATTATTTGTGGTTATGTTAGGCCAGCAGAGAAGGCCTTGTTGTTCCAGGGCCACTATGGCATCGACTACAATTTTCATCCATATTGTCAAATATCTTTCCCATTCTAGCTTTGGAGTAATGCATCCTGTGTAAGATTTTAAACTGGATTAAGGCTAAACGTGCACAGCCTCTTCCCATATACCATCTGGAATTAACTCTCCCATTTCATTATCTGACTTAACTTTCAATTTACCAAGAATATTCTCCCCTTGTGAGGTGATTATGGGGTGAATTCTGGAAATGAGGCCCTTTAGATCAGGAGAGGGTGCAAACGTTAGGGGTCGGACGATACGGGTAACTCACAATTCAATACTGTGGCGATATTTGGCCCACGATAACATCACGATACACGATATCTACGATATTCGATATATTGTAAGAAATTTCATTTATCACGATATATGCGACTGAAAAAGAAAGAAATACCCACAAAAAGGAAAACGTCTGCAGTTATGCATTTATTCAATGCCAAAACTTCATACAATGTACAAAGAAAGTGCATTTGTATAGAGCCTCACTGCCTCCTAGGCTTTACTTGACTTTTTATATAAACCAGGACAGTGCACTGCTTTGTTTCTAATACTGAAAAGTCAGTAAGCAACTTAATTTTGCCTCGTAGCTCACTGCCTCCTAGTCTTTTAAATGTAAACACTGAACAGCTGGACAAATTAAAGTGCATGAACAATAGTGCAGTGACAACCACGTAAATCCATTAAGTGTGTTGTAATGAAATATCGATATTTGCCGTCAGTTTATTGATTTATTGCGACAGAGAGCGCAACAATATATTGCAATATCGATTTTTTTCCCCCCACCACTAGCAAACATGTCATCCAAAACTTTGGGGAGTTTGGTGTGTTGGTAGAAATAAAGTGTTGAATCTGTAAATAATAAACCAGTGTTTAATACGGGGCTTCCATGTAAACTGTTTTCAGCAGCTCAGCCCGCGGCTCGGCCCGGGCTGCTCCGCCGGCCCCGGCTCGGTTCCCTCCCGGCCCCGGAGCCGCGGTACCTGCAGTGCACCTGCTGCTGGAGGAGCCGGGTTCCTGCGGCCGGGTTCGAGGCCCTGGACGGGGTCGGGGTCGGGCCTCTGGACGGGCCCGGGGACGGGCCCCTGGACGGGCCGCTGGACAGCCGCTACACGGCCGAGCAGAGGGACGCCATCCTGCGGCTGCTCAACACGGCGGCGCCGGCGCAGCTGGCCGGCATCAAGCTGCTGCGGGGGAAGAAGTCCCTGAGCATCGTGGAGTACCGGAGCAAACACGGGCCCTTCACCAGCCTGGAGAGCCTGGTCAACGTGCCGCTGCTCAAGCACAAGAGCGCCGTGGTCGTGTTCGACTCCATCCTCAACCCGGTGCAGAAGGGCAGGAAGGTCCGGATCCAGCTGGCCAAGTTCATCCGGCCCGAGGTGGACCGGTCCTGGCTGGAGGTGAGTTCTGCTGCACCAGGGGTGCTCCGAGACCCCCGGGGGGCCCGGGCCCGGGGGGCCCCAGAATCATGAGGAATGAGGTCCACAGTTCAGTAACATACGGGGGAGTATTAGGGCCAGGCAGGAGAAAAGATATTTGAGAGGGGAAGATTTGTTTTATTGTGCACTTTGAGAAAAAAGTCGAAATGTTGAAATACAATTTCAAGAATAAAGTCCAAATTTCGTGAATAAAGTCAAAATTTCGCCTTTTTCTCAACATTTATACTTTATTCACGAAATTTTGACTTTTTTTCTCGAAATTGTATTTCAACAATCCCCACATTTTGACTTTTTTCTCAGCATTTCAACTTTTTTCTCGAAATTGTATTTCAACATTAATCTTGACATTTCAACTTTTTTCTCAACATTTCAAGGTTTTTCTCGAAGTGCATAATGAAAAAAAAAAATCTTCCTCTAAAATATTATTTTTATTTTTCTCCTGCCTGGCTCTAATACTCTTCCGTAGTAACGGAATATTTTATTAAACAATTAAAATAAATAAATTAACTATATTAATGCAAAATGTACATACACACTAACTTATTAGGTGGCTATGAATGTGTTTACCAGAATCTGTTTATTTTTTTTACTTTATTTAACAAGAACAATGACAAACTCAGATGTAAACATAAGTTCATCAGATTGAGAGAACAATCACACCTCCTATTAAATTGATATTGCATAAAGGGAAAGGAAGAAAATAAATACAAAAAGAATGAGGGGAAAAATGAATACTTAAATAATAAATAAGGAAGGAAAATCATATTGACAAGTATAAGGGTTTCAGGATAAATCGACAGTTGTAATGAGAGTATACAGTTCAACTGCAAGGGCTGAATTCAGTTTACACGACTTTAATGTGCAGTAAACTTGCTCGGTTGATGACGTTTTCTGTGTGTAATTTAAAGGGTCATCTTTATTTGGGGGTTCACTTTAAGTTGTGGTTCTGTGTGGGTTCTGCAGGACGCCGCCTCCATCGTGTCGATCGTCTGCGGCACCAACAAGATCGCCTGGGCGCACGTGGACCGAGGCATGATGCTGCTGGACTGGCAGCAGCTGCACTGCCCCAACTTCCTGAAGGGAACCTACCTGGCGTCGGCCTACCTGCACGACGTGAGTATCTTTCCCCGTCATCGGTGCCGCGGGGGCTTCACGGGTCACATCTGACCTCCAGTATTGTGGATGAACGCGTTCATTGAACACGTTCATTTCTGTGAGAACGTTGAACTGAACGCAACATATTTGCAAATAAAGAACGTGAACTTGTTCATTCTGCAGAACACCAACTGTAATTGGAACTGTTCAGATTATGTTTCAGCTTCACTGTTTAGGTCCAATTATTACGGAATAGTCCTCATTTCGCCAGCGGGCGGCACATTTAAAATACTCGATGAGACAACGACTTCACACTACATTACCCACAATGCAGTGCACACACTAGCATAGCAACGGGCACCAGCTCCATGGCAACGGCGGCCCGAGCCCGGTGCAGTTTTTACATGACCAGTGAAGAGAGAGACGATGTGGACGCAGATAATCCTCTGCTTATCATTATTTGCAGGAACTCCCAAAGAGTTTGACGGTAAAAATCTAACTTTTCTGTGCAAATTATGTCCACCTGCGCTGAGAAAACAAGTCTGAGTGTCTGCCTCGTCAACTTCACATTTGAAACGTCATGTGGAGTTAAAGCATCCATCCAGTGTGAGAAAATATCTGTAAGTCCTTGACAATCAAAAAAAGTGATCAGGAAAGACCAAGAAGACCCAACATCCCCAAACGACCCCAGTCACTGCTGCTCCTTCAGGGGGAGGATTTACCTGCAACAGGGAGACAAACTGATAATGGACTACATTGTTGGAGATTTACAGACTCTGAGTAAAGTTGAAAAGCCACTAGAACAATACATGATTGCAGACAGTGAAGAGTTTTAGGATAGGGGGTCGTTTCATTCGTACTTCTCACCTAAAAATATTGAAATGAACTGAATTTGAACTAGGGCTGGGCGTTATATCGAGTATACTCGATGTATCTCGGCTTCGACTCGGTGTACAAAATGACTATATCGTGAATATTCGAGAATACATTGTCACGCATTTGCTTTTAGCCGCGGGCATTAAATTACAGGCTTTTCTCCCTCTCTCGTCTCATCTCTCCTTCTCAGAGGGATAAAACAAGCGCACCCTGTTAGATACGTCAGCCACGTGCTGTCGTGTGTGCATTATCATTGGCCCCTGACCAGCAGCTGGTGTCGGCGCTGCTGTCCAGTCCACCGGTCAGTTCCACCCCACTTTAACTTTAACTTAACTTTAGCTTTCCCAAACGCGGCCTGTTTGCGCCGTGAGCTCATCCGCACGGTCTCTACAAGCGACGGACTCTTTTCAAAGCAAACTGGGACGGTTTAGTAAAGAGGGGAAGGGATGTTTTCTCCTCGCTCAGTGCAACACGCGTCCGCGCCCAGCCGAGCTTTTCTCTTCCAGAACTGAGAAACGTCACCTAGTGTTGCTTAAATGTGGCCACATGAAATCATTCACTATCATTGAAACAAAGTCAAACAAGACTATATGACGTCATATTTTTAAAAGTAAGTGAAAGTGATGCAAAGTAAAGGAGGAGAGGATGAAACATTGCAGTCCCTGCACCTACAATTAGTCTTAATATAAAGGTGCTCTAAAGGCCCTCCTGCTCAGAGCAGCTCATCCTGGTAAAACCAGGTAAAACCTGGTCATCCTGGTAAAACAGGGACCAGAACATGTTCTTAGCAGATGTTCTTCAGACCGGGAGTCAGAAAGATGCAACGTGCACTTTCTGTTTTGAAATGACACTTTTTATGTTTGTGCCACTCACTGCTTAGTAACTGTTTAATAAATACAGTTTTGGTAAATTTGATTTAGTTGTGATTTCCCCCTTTTTGCATGAAAGTTTAAAATGAGCATATATTAATCCAGTATGAACAAGAATGTTTTAATGTAGACATATAGAATCATCATACTGGTGTGATTGTAGCATCAAAGTGTTAATTCAAGGCTAAGGCAAAATATCGAGATATATATCGTGTATCGTGACATGGCCTAAAAATATCGAGATATTAATAAGAGGCCATATCGCCCAGCCCTAGTTTGAACTAGTTCAAAATGAAAATGGTGAACTATGAACGTGAAGTGTTAATTTTTAAACTATGTGAACTGAATGTTGAACTAGTTCTTCATGAGAATTATAAATTTCCACAAACATCTGTCTTCTCTGCTCCAGATCTCCTCGGTCGTCTCCGTCCTGCCGCCGGCCGACTTCTACCTGATCGAGAAGCCGTCCATCTCGGTCCAGAACACGGCGCTGTTCCCCGTCATGGCCCACATGCGGGCGGTGGAGGCCATGCTGTTCGCCCTGCTGGAGCCGCGGGTGGGCCCGGCGGGCCCGGAGGCCCGGGACGCCCCGGAGGACCGGCCCGAGCCCAACCTGCCCCCCCGGGTGCTCAACATGATGCGGACGGCCGTGGGCCGCCACTTCGGCCTGATGGTGGGCGAGGCCCGGACCAGCGGCGCGCAGGCGGTGCGGCAGCTCATGACCGAGTCGGTGACCCAGAACCTGCCGCGGGTCCGGTTCCCCCAGGAGCTGCTGGTCAAGTACCGGAACCACTTCCAGATCGGCAGCCGGCGGGCGGGGGACGAGCTCTGCGACGCGCTGCTGCAGGCCGTGGCGTTCTACGAGCTGCTCAGCCAGTCCAACTCCTCCTAGCCCAGAACCGGCTCCGTTCTCCCCACTCTGGACTTCCGGGAAACGACCCGACGGACTGGACTCGTTTCACCCCGACTGGTGTGTTTAAACACAGACATAAATACGTAGACGCCCCACGGAGCTGCTGCGATACGTCAACGACGCCGCCATATTGGATGTTCAAGACTGCGCTGTAAACTAATACAAGTAAATGGATTTATTTTCATAAAGCGCCTTTTTCTACAAAGAAATGTACGTTTTACATCTCATTTATTCATTCAAACACACACTAATATACCGTAATTGCCCGAAAACAAGACGACCCTGATTATAAGACGACCCTCTTTTTCAAGACTCAAGTTTGAAGAAAGTCTTTTTGAACACCAAATTCAATTTTTATACAGAAAATAATTACAGTACATCTGAAACAAATGATTATAACAATATATTCGAGAAAAAAAGCCTGTTATTTTGCCTCATTCAAATCATCATCTTGAAGTTTGCATCATAACTGGCTGATCTTCAACCAGCTTTTCTCCAGATTGTCGCTACGTTTCTCCATTTTCTGTTATATCTTTTATTTTCTTCTCTTTTCTTTTTTACTGCTGTTTTTATTTTTCTTCTTGGTGCCAGGGGTTCCTTTGGCCTGGGGAGTTAAATTCAGCATCCGCTTTAAAGATATCTGGCGCCATCTGGCGGTGTGAATGGGTATAACGTCTAGACCCCGAATGTAAGACGACGCCCACTTTTTCAGTCTTTTTTTCAATGCAAAAAACACCTTAACGTCTTATATTCAGGCCAATACGGTACTTCGGAAACAGTTAGGCACCAAATATAATATATTAAATTTGCTCAGATGGCAAAAATAAGAACTTTATTGATCCCACAAAGGAGTAATTCATGTTATATCAGCGATAAAACATTTTAAAACAATATATATATCCCCCTTCACAAAAATAATAAAAATAGAGAAATATATTTTCTCATCAACAGAGCATATTTTACATAAACATATTTAAACATTTTCAAGTAACAAAATAACATATTTGAACCATTTTTCCGTTTTTTTCAGTTATTTTATTGTCTGAAAAACGGTTCAAATATTTTATACTGTTATTTGAAAAATGTAAAATTGGTTTTGTTGATGAGAAAATATTTTTCTCTATTTTTCTTATTTTTGTGAGGGGGGATATAAATTGTTTTTCGGCACTACCTTGTTCTCTATAGCTGATATAACATGAATTACTCCTATGTGGGATCAATAAAGTTCTTATTTTTGCCGTCTGAGAAAATTAAATATATTATATTTGGTGGTAACTGTTTCCCAAGTATATTAGTGCGTGTGTGAATGAATAAATGAGACGTAAAACATACATTTCTTTGTAGAAAGGCGCTTTATGAAAATAAGTCCATTCACTTGTATTAGTTTATAGCGCAGTCTTGAACATCCAATATGGCGGGGTCGTTGACGTATCGCAGTAGCATCAAGAACACTCGATGGGGCGTCTACGTTTATATGTCTGTGTGTTTAAAGACCTCGTTTTGTGGTTTCTGCCCCCAATAACCCTCGACAGTCACCAAAATGACGAGTTTAAGAGAGTGTTATCTGTAAAAATAGGTTTTTTATTTCATGAAAGCGCCGGTGTGAACGGTAAAATAAAAGAACATGATTCTTCACCTCAGCTGAAGTCAATTTGAGGGTTTTTTGTTCAAATAAAAGTCTTTCCGAACTTGTCCTGAAGGGAAATCCTCCGCCAGGAGTCTGACGGTGGACTTGGGGAGGCCCAGGTGAGAGATGCTCAGGTAGTTCCCACACCTGACGGGGGAGAAATGACCAGAATTAATTATTCTGGTGCAGAAAAACACTTAAAAGAAGATTTCTTCATTTATCAGAACTGATTCTGACCCGTTTGGTCACATCTCACCTCACCAACTCTCCTTTTCGTCTCCGTGCGTCGATGGAGCGGCGGATGGATCGGAGCACCGGGACGTAGTCCAGGAAGACGGCCCGCCGGTTCCCCAGCGGGCCGAAGGCGGCGCTGCTCAGCACCGAGCCGTTCAGCTGGTACCGGCTCAGAGGCCCGCTGGAGGAGTTAACAGGGGTTAAAATGAGTTTCCAAACTTCATGGAAGAAAGTTAACGAAACTGAACAAGTGTACTGTACTTACTATCTATAAACATAGTATGTACAGTATAATAAATACTCTGTTATACTAATATAGCACAGTATAAAGGAATAGTGTGCAGTTGCAGTCTTATTATAAATTAGTTATCTATTAAAAATGATCATAAATTAGGTTTGAATTAGATTGGTAAAGGGACGCAGTCGTGTTCATCCCTGAAACTCAGTTATCAGCAACGAATCAGCGATCAGTATCATGACGAACTCGTATGTTGTTTTTAATCTGTGATTGGACAATTCATTCCCCGTCTTTTTCATAAAATCAAACTGAACTACACAAACCAGATTTTTATGTTTGTTTTAAATAGGTTAAATATTTGTTGATCAAATATCTGAAAGAAAGGAACATTGCCTTTTCGAATAATATCAATTCCAGAAAGAACAATGGAAATGTTAATGTTTTTCTTCTCTCTAATGTGTAAAATAAACCCAATGAACCCAAACCAGGAAGAAAAAAACAATACCAAATAGCAGTGGACTTGTTGAAATGTTAAACCTCTACTTTATGTACAGTTTCCTTTTTCCACTGCAGCAGAACTGAACTGCTTCACTAAAACTTTGGACCAATAAACCATTATTGTTGGATGGTTACATTTTTCTAAATTAAAAAGGACCAAAATATATTTTCTACCTTTCTTTTTCCCCCCATTGTACCAAACTTGTACCTAACCGTGACTTCTGTGTACCGTTACACCCCGATGTATGCCGAGGTAGATTGCAGCCCCCCAAACATTTTTAGCACCAGCCGCCACTGGTTCAGAGTTATTGGCCACGGTTACATGATGTTTTTTTATTCAGAATTAATTATTCCGAATTAAATAATTCAGAATTAAACAATTTTCCTTCGAGTTTACATGGAAATACTAATTCCGAATTGAGGTTTACATGGAAAACACGTTTGATCGGCTTTATCCAATTCCTCTTAAGGTCTGGGGGTTGGGAAAGTTCTGATTGGATATGGGACCGGAAGTTAAACTACCGGAAGAAAAACAAACTTTCCTGCCATCTATTCTTTTAATTATTTCCAGGTCCTCCAAGCTATTTATTAAATAAATGGTCTCTGCTCTTGACCAGCGTTTACTGCATGCTGCATCTTGAAACTTTGTTTAGAAAACCAGCCCAGCGCGGAATATAAGCGTCATGGAGACAGACGGGCGAGGGAACGAGCAGAAAGAAAGACCGGAATTAATTTAAAGAGGAATGAGTGTATATTGATCGTGGAATTATTCTATTGGGATTTTAAATCGGAATAAACCAGCCACTTACTTCGGAATTAAGTTTAATTCGGAATGGCCATTTTCATTCAGAATTAGTTTTTTACATGGTCATTTTTACTCATTTTAAATCTGATTTAATTTTAATTCTGAATTAAAGAGGAATTAAACTTCCCATGTAAACGCACTCATTGGTTCAGATGATGGAGACAAACCTGGGAGGCTGAAAGGTCAAACTCCGTCTCCCACCAGAGGACGATAGAAGCGTCTCCGTCAGTTTCTTCCTCCGCTCGCCGTCCGATTCCTTCGTCCACGTCTCGGAGATTCTCCCCCAGAAGACGTGGTACCCAAACCCTTCCAGAGCGGCCTTGATGTCCATGACCCGGTCCCGGGTCCTGGTCCTGGTCCGGGTCCCTCCGTCCTCCTCATCCTCCTCCTCGCCCGTCTCGTCCAGCAGGCCGTCCCTCAGCGCTGCTCCGGTGCAAACGAAGGCTTCAGGTGTGGCCGGGCCTGAAACATCGGTCAGGGAGGCGTCCAGGACGGACGTGAGGTCAAAGAGGTCGGCCAGCGCGTCCAAGAAACCCGTCTGTGGTCCGGACCGAGTCCCCGTCCCCGGAGGTTCAGTCCTCAAACCGGAGGACGGCACCGTTGGAAGAACTCTCCTTCGGCTGAGCCGCGAGACGCTCCGTACGGGTCTGCTGACGCTCACCGGGTCCTCAGGACCGGGGGTTCGGTTCCTCTGTTGGACCTGAAGATCCCGGTGAGAACCGGAGGCCTCAAGTCTCTCCAGTCCCAGCGACAGCAGCAGCTCCAGGTTGGAGTGCAGGAGAGGAACGTCTCGCCTCCAGCTCTCGGCCAGGAGATCCAGGAGTGTTTTCGTCTCCGCTTCGGACCAGGGCCGGCGCTGAAGAGTCAAGAACAAACCGCTGGGTTAAATTTAAGACTTAAAAAGACAAGTCGCACATTGTGAACCCAATTTTTGAGCCATTTGTTGCTAAATTTCCCTTTACCCATATTTGCTTGCCTCGTCTCGAGACTATGAAATCCAGCACTGAGGTCAAGGTTGCCAGATCTGACAGGTTCCAGCCCAAATCATACGCTCTCTATGTTAAAACCGTTACAATTATTAAATGCGTAATAGATTTCAAGTCAAAAGAAAATTAAGCCAAAAAAAGTTCTGGCTCCAAGGAAAAGGAGCTAAAATTTGATCAACTTGCCTAATTGGGCTGAAACCTGCCCAACCTGGCAACCTTAACTGAGGCATCGTCAAACTGGTAAACTAATTTATTAAAAAGACCAAAATGTCCAGATAAAACTGGAATTTTCAAGCCATTTGTCTCTAAATTTACATTTACCTATATTTGATTGCTTTGTCTCTTGACTACACAGACTAAGAAATCCAGCGCTGAAGTCAGGGTTGCCAGATCTGACAGGTTCCAGCCCAAACGCAATATAAAACTCACCGAAATAATGAAAAACCAGCCCAAATCATACATTCGTATGTTGAAACCCTAAATTATTAGATGCGGAATAAATTTAAAGTCAAAAGAAAATGAAGCCAAAAAAAGTTCAGGCTCCAAACAAAGACTACAATTAAATTGAGTAGATTAAAGAAAATAAAATATCAGTGAGTTTATTGTGCAAGTTTCTACTTTTCTCTGCCATAATGGAAACTTTTTTGTTAATAATTTCTCCTAAATATTTAGTAAAGACCAGGAAAAGCAGCCCAGATTTTATCCACCCGCCCAGTCCTATATTTTTCAGCCCAATGGGGCTGAAACCTGCCCAACCTGGCAACCTTGACTGAGGTGTCTAATAACAGGTAAACAGGTTTATTTCTCCTCAAAACGATTAAATAAACTTTCCCTTTTCAAAGTGTAAGAAAACTTTTTAATGCTGACAGATAAATTCCCTCTAATATTAAGATTGAAAAATTAAGACCCTTGGATTGAGATTTAAGACAAATTAAAAGGACGTTAAAGGCCGCTTTAAGACTTTTTAAGGACCCGGGGCCGCTTTTTTCACCAAAACAGACCGATGTGAAGATTATACTCGCCTGTAAGAGGTTGAGAAGATAATCTGGGCTGACGGGGTGGAGACCCAGCAGACTGGCGGAGCAGCCGGTTCGGCCTGGAGGAGGCGATGGGACATGGCTAGCCTGAGAAGCCCCGCCCCCTCCTCCTCTAGCCCCGCCCCCTCCTTTAGCCCCGCCCCCTCCTCTAGCCCCGCCCCCTCGCACCCAGAGCTGCAGCTGCAGCAGGCAGCGCCTGACGTCTCCCCGGGTCAGTCTGCAGAGCTCTGCTGCGTCGTCGGGCTCCAGCGTCGCCCCCTGGGCCAGACAGACCCGCTGCAGGAAGTTGCTCACGTCCACCTGGACAGACGGACGGGTTCTGTTGTTCTGAGATTCTTCATAGAGGAGTCTTTACCAGACCACGCTGCATCCAGGAGACTTACCACCGACGGAGTCTCGAACACGACCTCCTCCAGGTCGCCGTCAAACCTCTCCCTGAACGAGGGATCTGTGGAGGACACGTGTCTCAAACTCTCATACCACTGTTGTGCCACACAGGTAGCTAAGCTGATCAGTTATCGAAGGCTAATGATAATTCTATTAAAGAATTATTAATAATTAATAAAGTTGACTATTTATCAAATTGAATTACCAAAATGATAATAATTCTCGTAGGGGCACCACCCCAGGGCCTTAATCCGGGGACAAATGATAACTAAACAGCAGAAAATCAGTCTCATATGATTTGAATTATCCTGCATAACAGCAAATCTTACTATCACTTACAGAATAACAATTGAAGGAGTGATATCCGAGCACTGGTTCTGCTTAAACAAATCAATTTGTGACCAAATCTTGCATGAAATAACAACAACCACTCATTAAAAATCAATCAGAATTTATTTACATACGGGTATCAAAGATGATAAACAAATACCCAATAAATCCCGATGGCAGAACTTAAGCATTATAAAACCATTAATTAAGAAAAACAACAATCAATAAAAATGAAATGAAAGTTAAATGCATGGAATGGAAAAAAAGAAATCAAAGCAATAATAAAAATGATACAGAACCTCTACAGTTCAAACGTGGCTGCAGTGTTTAAAGAAGCCGGGGTATTTAAAGATGGCGGAACCCTCTTTAAGCCACGTGCAAATCTAGACCGGATGGTGATCCCAGTGTTTAAACCGTGATCAACTGGTGAAACGGCGCTTTAAAGCATGAAGAATGACTAGCAGAAAGTAGTGACTACAAATTAGGTAGGAGCCAAAGATCCAGCTGTTCACCGAATGGAAGTTGGGGAGAAGAGAGAGAAAGGGAGCAGCGGCAGGTTTTGATCCTACGCGCGCTGCGGTGACGTCATCGGTACCTCGTTTGTGATTGGATGCGCGCCGCTTGTAGGCGCTGCCCCATCCCGCAAGGAATGCTGGGATTGTAGTTCATTGCACGGCGGCCATTTTAGGAGGCACATTAAAGCCGGTTTCAGGCTGGGGGGGTTGACCAGGGTTTCAAAGTTTTTGGGTCTGTTCAAAGGGGCAGCACCCCCCCCTCCGAGGCCTGGTTTACTGGGTTTTGCTGTCCTGCTTTGATCTGCCATGCAGCGGGGGTCGTAAACGGACTATCTCGAGCCAGGCCGAGATAACCAGAAGTTAGTAGCAGGGGGTCGTAAAAACTGACTTCAGGAAGAAGGGTCGACGTCTGGTTTTACTGGTCTTCATAATCACAAAATGTTCATACATTTTATAAGTTCAGAGTTCACATGGGCGACGCACAACACCACTTTTCCACCATGACGTCACGGATGCGACTTCACAGCGGGTTCCGCCCACGGAGTGTCAAAGAGACTGAGTGTCAGAAAGACTGAGTGTCAGAAAGACTGAGTGTCAGAAAGACTGAGTGTCAGCGTAAACTTTCAGTTTGAGCAACTGGAAAACATCTAAAATGGAAAGAGCTGTTGTGCGATCGACTGTACTCATAGATTTAGCAAGAAATCTGAGTTATCGTTTTACAGACTGCAGAAAAATAAGCTTAAGAGACAAATGGGTCGCTGCAATTCACAGAAACAACTGGATTCCAGGCACCGAAACGTGGATTTGCGGTTCCCATTTTGTATCAGGTAATGTTGGATTTTTGGGTAGCTAACGTTAAACGGTCAAATCATAAAGTTCGGTGTCCTCATCGCTTTAATTTTGCCAACAAATCCTGCCTTGAAGTAGAACCAAGCGTCAAGACTTTTGTAAGCCTTCAAGCTTTGCTTCGTGTATTTCCCCGTTGTAGAAATTAAGTACATATAAATATCAGGAAACTGGATTCGTGGCCAAATATTAATGTCCATGGACCACTGGTTCTTGGTAACTGTACCAAATATTAATGTCCATGGACCACTGGTTCTTGGTAACTGTACCAAATATTAATGTCCATGGACCACTGGTTCTTGGTAACTGTACCAAATATTAATGTCCATGGACCACTGGTTCTTGGGGTAACTGTACGGGTCACTGTCAAGTCCAACTGACGCTAATTTAAGCCGATAATCTGCTGTTATCCCGTCTTCTCCACTAGTTGCAGCTGTTTTTGCTGATGTTTTGCCACTCAGTGAGAGTAAGTGGGCTGGTCCAGTGGGGAGGTGACGTCAATACATACCCTCTATTAGAGGACATACCTTGTTGCTGCTTCAACTTTCACCCAAACGCAGCGACGTAATGAAGTGGCTCCCTTAAAAAGCAAACTGGTTCTCAGCTGGTTCCCAACTTGAGCGAGTTGTGAACCAGAACCAGCTCTGGAACCGGTTGGGTGGAAAAGGGGTATCAGGTGTGTTCAGAGTGACGTCGTACTTACCGCTGGTCGTCAGGACGACCGGCCGCTTCGTGGTCGCCGTGAACGCTTTGATGGCTGCCAGGAAGCCGACGTCGTCCTCAAAGATGACGTCAACCTGCGGAGCAGAGCGTTGGTCAGCCGTCAGTGGAGACCAGGGATGGGTGATATTTTACCGTTCACGATAAACCGTCAAAAAAATTCCCCACGGTAAGAATTTGTCATCTCGCGGTAAGAGTTGTTTTGTTGAATTGTTGTTTTTTTTAATCGTCATTTTTATCGTTATCGGGATAAATGCCAGAAATTATCGTGATACATTTTTTAGTCCATCCCTAGCAGAGACTCCGCCCCCTCTGACCCTAAACATCAACAAAGCGTTTCACCTCCTCAAACAGGATGAGCGACGTGGCAGACTTCTTGCTCCGCGGCGCCGCTGACGCGCTCACAGGCTCCTCCCCCTCAGCAACGCCGAAGTGCAGACGATCCGCCTTCTCCTTCATCTTGAAGAAGTGAGCCAACGTGAGGGCGTTGGGCTTTCCTCCGCGTCCAGAACCGCGTCCAGACCCGCGTCCAGACCCGCGTCCTCCCCGCACCGTCCTCTTCCTCGAGGTCCAGGCCACAGTTTTAGGACGCGTCGTTTTCCCTGGAAGGATAAATTAAACGATAAAAGAAAAAGAAACACATTTTTTTGGACTGCCCCAAGCTGAAAGTGTTCTGGAGGGGAATCCAGGCTTCAGTAAGCACCGTTTTTAACATTCAGTTTCCTCTGAGTTTTGATGTATTATATATCTAGGTCAGGGATCAGCAACCCGAGGCTTTAGAGCCACATGCGGCTCTTTAGCGCCGCCCTAGTGGCTCCTGGAGCTTTTTCAAAAATGTTTGACCTTTTTCTTCTTTTTTTTCTCTTTTTTTCCTCTTTTTCTTTTTTTTTCTTTTCCCCTTTTTCTTCTTTTTCTTCCTTTCTAATCTCGACATTTCGACTTTTTTCTCAACATTTCGACTTTATTCACAAAATTTTGACTTTTTTCTTGACATTCAATTTTTTCTCAACATTTTGAACTTTTTTCACGAAATTTTGACTATTTCCTCGACATTTCGACTTTTTTCTCGAAGTGCATAATGAAAAAAAAAATCTTCCCCAAGTTATAACTAATATAGAAACATGCAGCATGTGTTGTCTTCATTCTAAGGCTTATACAAGACTTAATTTTTTGCGGCTCCAGACATATTTATTTTTTGTGTTTTTGGTCCAATATGGCTCTTTCAACATTTTGGGTTGCCGACCCCTGATCTAGGTCATGTTCAATGTTCCCTCTAATCTGTCATGTATCTGGGCGTACACACAAGCTCCCTGAGCAAACTCAGAACGACTGTGAGCAACATCAGATATGCACGCTTTATTTTTAAGTATCTCATTACACTTAAAACAAGACTCATCACTGGAAAAAACAACAATCTTCACCTGTTTCAAGTAAATTTTCACTTGAAATTAGTAGAAAAATCTGCCAGTGGAACAAGATTTATCTTCTCATTACAAGCAAAAAAGTCTTGTTCCACTGGCAGATTTTTCTACTTATTTTAGGTGAAAATCTACTTGAAACAGGTGAAAATTTCGACTTTTTTCTCGAAATTTTGAGAAAAAAAATTGAAATGTCGAGAAAAAAAGTTGAAATTTTGAGAAAAAAGTCAAAATGTAGAGAAAAAAAGTCAAAATGTCCAGGGAAAAGTTGAAATTTTCAGAAAAAAAAGTAAAAGATTTTATGAAAAAAGTTGAAATGTCGACAAAATTTTGTTTTAATTGACCATTTTCACTTGTTTCAAGTCAATTTTCACTTGAAATAAGTAGAAAAATCTGCCAGTGGAACAAGATTTTTTTTGCTTGTAATAAGAAGATAAATCTTGTTCCACTGGCAGATTTTTCTACTTATTTCAAGTGAAAATTTACTTAAAACAGGTGAAAATTGTTATTTTCCTGGTGTTATTTTTCTGGTGATGACTGTAAATGTTGAAATAGCAGTAAAACCACATTCATTGATGAAATGACATAAGGGATGGAAAGGGGGGATGGCAGTTTTACAGGGGGATGATTTGGACCGTTTTCATTTCAGATGGGGATGATTTGGACCGTTTTCATTTCAGATGGGGATGATTTGGACCGTTTTTATTTCAGGGGGGGATGATTTGGACCGTTTTTATTTCAGGGGGGGATGATTTGGACCGTTTTTATTTCAGGGGGGGATGATTTGTACCGTTTTTATTTCAGGAGGGGATGCCACCCCCCCTCATCCCCCCTCAACTCCAGTAGGCTACTGCTGGTAGACACAGCAATGGTATGGACAGCTTTTAGCAGAGGCTTCAGACTTTCTCGTGTCCGGGATCCCCACAGCTCCTTGTATTCCCCAAATCCTTCAACACTTCTCCTCCTCTCGACTCGCGGGACGTCCGTAAACTGATTTATGGTTCCGCGTTACACCAACGCAGAGCCTACGCCGTAGGGTACGCGGCGACGTGCACGTATGTTGCGCGTCGCAGCGTTTCCTACGGCGTGGTCCTTGCGTCGATTTAGCGCGGCAATTACCAGGAGATGGTTAAGTCCGACCCCACCTAGAGGACTGGATTGGTATCACCGTAGAGATCTTTAGGATGGAAAAGCTGACCTTCCAACTAAAAACACAACGGGACAGATTTTATAAGATTTGGAATAACTGGATTGTATTTATCTCCCCCATGAGAGCAGATTTTGTTTGATTTCACTGGTACTGTTATGTTGTAACTGGTTGATTTGACCTTGACTGGGTTTTGTGATTGGTTCAACAACAGCAGCGGCAGGTGAGCCCTGGTTTCTGTTCATAGTTCATGTAAACGTTCATTTGTGGGAGCAAAACTGGAAGGACATTCATTTTCATTTGACTGAGTGTTGCTTTATCGTTTTATCGACTTGTCTTTTCCAAATAAAGACACAATATATATAAAAAAAAAGAAAAAAAAAAAAAGAAAAAGAAACCATTGTCCAGCCCAGGGTTGGGCAACCCGCGGCTCTAAAGCTGCATGCTCTTTAGCGCCGCCCTAGTGGCTCCTGGAGCTTTTTCAAAAATGTTTGACCTTTTTTTTCCTTTTTTTCTCTTTTTATCTTCTTTTTTTTCCTTCTTTTTTTCCTTTTCTCAACATTTCGACTTTTTTCTCGAAATTTTAACTTTTTTCTCGACATTGACTTTTTTCACGAAATTTCAACTTTTTTCCTCAACATTTTGACTTCTTTCTCGAAATTTGGACTTTTTCCCGACCTTTCGACTTTTTTCCTCGACAAATCTTCACCTCAGTTCTAACTAATATAGATACATGCAGCCTTCCCTCTAAGGCTGATACAAGACTTTTCATTTTTTGCGGCTCCAGACATATTTGTTTTTTGTGTTTTTGGTCCAATATGGCTCTTTCAACTTTTTGGGTTGCCGACCCCTGCTCTAGCGGAACCGGTTCACTGGTGAAATGGGTCTGGTACCCCGTCCAGGCACCGCCGTTTCCACCGGTACAGAACGTACCAGACCAGTCATAACACCCGCTACACGCTCTTTCAGGTGTCTTTTGTTGATTCTGGTCTGTCTACGTCACAGGCATCGTTTCACTTGACGTTAAACCCAGATCCAGAAGAACCAGACCGGTTCTTTGGACATCAAAGAGGAAATCAGTCCAAAGTTCCTCTTGAAGTCCAAAGTTCTTAATAACGCGAACGTCAGATCAGGAAATGTTTGAATCCATGAACCAAATACAGGATCAGCCGTGAGCGGTGATGACAGCGCTGCGGTCGTGGACCTACCTGGACGGGTTTCCGCTCCAGGACCGGTACCAGCGCCGGCGTAGTTGTTGAAGTACGCCGGCCTCAGCGGTTCCCCCCCAGAACCAGAACCAGAACCAGAACCAGAAGCGTCCACCAGGTGGGACTGGGTCGCCTCCTTCAGCCGGGCCAGAACGCTGCGGCCGCAGCGCTGAGACGAGCAGTTCACCTCAAACACCTGCAGCAAAAACAACAAACATGAGGGTTCACGTAAAACCTGGAGGAAACCCACGACTCCGACCGTTCCATGTAAAAGAGAGAAAAGGTTGCATTTTGGTCCAAATGGGACAAAATTCAATAAATTCAATTAAAATGACGGGAACAGGTCAGTTTTGGTATTTTATCAAAATTCTTAAACTATTTACAGTATTAACATTTATTGATCTACATGATTTTGTAGTCCTGTAAGTTGATTAGTTTTTTTTTTTTTTTTTTTTTTTTTTTTAAATCTACATGATTTTAAAGTTGTTATTTTTTTATAGTAATAAATACTTTTTTTTACCCAAAAAATCACAAATACCCATGTTTTGGTACTTTTAGTGAGTATTCGTGATAATTCAGCAAGTACACGCTACGATGTTTGTGGGGAGTGAAAACAGCAGGATTGAACATTTGTCATTATTGACACAAAAGATCATATTAAAAAGCTTCTGAACAAATAAATTAGTCTCAGATTCACAATTTGGCTCAAAAATGAAAAAAATAAGTAGAAAAGTTAAATAATTCACTTAAAATCCTATTTTCCTTAATTTTAATTAAAAAAACACCCTCAATTTTGTGTTTAACAATATGCTAATTACTATTTTATTGTTTTCTGTATCTCTTAAAATACATTGAGTAGTTTTATTGATTTGTTTTCATAGTGGGGGTGGAGGGGGGGCAGAGGTCGCAGACGTGCATCAAATATGCTAAATCTGTTATTATTGGGTTAAAGTTTATATCTGATAACTATATTTTATATCTGAACCCGACGTCGCCATGACAACTAGGGACAATAACGACCGGTCCTCTCCAGGAGTAATATTAGTAATAATGATGTTAACAAAGCCGATCGTCTGATTTATTCCCGTTTAAACCCTTCAGGAGAAGCTCCTCACAACCGTCTCTGAGGCTTTAATGAAAGAAAAAACTAAAATGTTCCAACTAAAACAAAACTTTGTTGGATAAATTCTGAGAGTACGACTCGGTGGGTTAATAATCGGCCCGTCGGAGCACATTTCTAAGGGGCTCACAGACCTTTCCTGCCCTCACAGAGGATGGAGCACCAGTTCCCACCTGGAAGCCCAGGTCCAGGGCGCAGGCGTACACCGAGGCCGTCTTCCCCGCCCCCGGGGGTCCTGACACCAGCACGGCGCTGCAGAGGAACCCCGGTCCTCCGTCAGCCGACCCGGCCTCCCCCTGGAAGTCTCCGCAGTCCCACGAGTCTGCAGAACAACGACACCCGTCAGTCAATGAGATCTGGTCAACGGTTCAAACCCACAACGTCCAGAGCTTTACCGTTGTCTCCTCGCCTCGTCTCCTCCATCCTCCTTCTCTCCTCGGCATCGGCTCTCAGCTTCCACCTCTCCAGCCAACTGAACTCCGAAAGAGACAAAAAAAAAAAAAAAAAAAAGATTATTCTCATCGTCTGATGTGCAACAGATAAACCAGCGAGACTCACCTGTGCAGTTTAGAGACGGAGGCCGGATTACCAACGACCTCACGGGGATGCCGAGGGCTGAACTTATCCGTCCAAAGCTCATCCTCAAAATCTGAATCTAAACATAATAAAGTCATTAAAGGAGACAGAGAACCGTTTTTCTGAGGTGTTTATGAGAAGTTTCTGACAAACTTTGGTCTATAAAATAGACTTGTAGTTCTCAGTCTCGGGTTTCTGGTCTATCCAGGTCTCAGACTCGGATAATTGTGATGCCGTTGCACACCGAGTTGACAGAATCTGGTGATCAGCAGTTCTTCAGTGTAATGTGATTACTTTAATGGTAAATAAAGCAATTTCAAGTCGATAATTGTATCTTTAATATTTAAAATTCAGGTTTCATCCACAAATTCAGTCCAATTTAAATCAGTAACATTTACTATTCATGACTTTTCTGAGGTGGAGGGGGGTGTTGGAGGCTGGTTATTCTGTTAGAGGACTTTGGGACTAGTTAGTAGTCTAATTCAGTGGTTTCAGGTTTTACATGAGCAGTTACTGCCGGTCAACCAGAGCTTTACTTATAAATACTTATAAAGAAACTAAAGACTGTGTTTTTAATAGTCTCTACCAGAGTTGTAGTTCTCAAGACCCCTTTTTTGTGGTCTTGGTCTCGGACTCGTATAATTGAGAGTCCGTTGCACCAAGGTGACAGAATCTGGTATCAGCAGTTCTTCCTCTTGTTAATGTACAGTTTTGTAAACTATTTGTATTTTGCATTTGATTTAATGTTTTGGTGCATCTGCATGTGTCTGTATTTAATTACAGTTTTGTGTTTATAACGGGCTTGTTTGAATAAATATATGAATAATATTTGCATATTGTTGTGATTGATTAAGCATCAGGTCCATTTCAGTGATGCTGATATACGGTGTAATCTGATTACTATAATGGTAAATAATGTGATTTCAATCTTTAATATTTAAAATTCAGGTTTCATCTCCAAATTAAGTCCAATTTAAATCAGTAACATTTACTATTCACTACTTTTCTGAGGTGGAGGGGGGTGTTGGAGCTGGTTATTCTGCTAGAGGACTTTGGGACTAGTTAGTAGTCGTGTCAATCCTTAAAAGCACTGGAGTCAATCCTCCAATAGAGTAGAAATAGCGGTAGTGCAGTCGCCACACAGATCTGATCTCAGCTGATGGATGGAAACATTTATAGTGAGTTCAACATCATCATCCACTTCTCTGTGTTATTGAGCTGCAGATGAAAACAAGCTCATATGGAAACTAGCTGAACCAGGATGATGGAATACAATCACGCAGGATCAGGAAATAACCAGGATTGTTTTTGTTCTTGAGCTGAACTAGTCTTGGGCTGGATACTCTCTGGTCTTGGTCTGGGTTTAGTTGGTTTTGACTACAACTCCACTAGAAAACCACCCGGAAACGAGCAAAGCCGGATGTTTCAACCATCTCTTTGCAGCTCTGCTCAAAACAGACAGTTTTAGGGGGCGGGTCAAACACTGGACTTGACTCAGAGCAGTAAACACAATTACTTAATACCTCAAAAAATACAGTTTCAAGCACATAAAAAGGTTAGTTGGTCCAGACTTTGACTCACCACTGCTCGTGGGGTCTGCTGGACTCGGACCCGTCTCACTGCTTCGTACTGAGTAACCGATACCAGAACCAGAACCAGAACCAGAACCAGCACCGGGCCTCAGACGCTTCGCTGACCTCCCAGAAACGTCGTCTCCCCGTTTCCTTTTCTCCTGCAGGTCATCGTGCACGGACTCGGAGAGCAACGAGCCGCCTGCTGTGGAGAGAAGGACGTCATAACTGCACACAGAAAATTATTGATCCCACTCTCAGGACCATATCCAGGTCTTTTGGGGCCCGATGCAAGAAGTTTTGATTTTTTTATATGCTCAGACTTGAAAGATAAGATATTTTTTGTTTTTTAGCTGCAGATTTGCAACAGAAAGTTCTGGTTCTTTACTTGATAAAGTAAAGAATCAAAAATTGCAAGCTGGGTTAGTATAATAGTGTTTTAGGACCATCTGAGGAAAAATACAAAATCTGGTGCAAGGAGGCCCCAGATCTCAAACCTTCTGATTTTATAAAGTTAAGAATCTGCAAGAGAAAACACTTCTTTTTTTATTTATAAAATCATGAATTTGAAAGATAAGATAAGATTATCCTTTATTTCTCCCTCAATGGGGAAATTCACTTTGTGCAGCAGCAGTACACTTTACATACACATGCAGGGAAAGGGTAAAAAAAAAGTAAAAAATATATAATAAAAAATATATAATTTTCTTGTTTTATAAAGCTCTCAAAATTGTTAGAAAATCTGAATTTTTGACTTTATAAACTCAAATTTGCTGGATAAAATTTTAAAACTTCTGACACAAAAGTTCATTTATATTTTTTACTTTACAAAATTACTGTTTGCGAGCGAAAACTCAATTTCTTACATTATAAACTCTTTGAAAACTCAGTTTCTGATTTTACTGTTTGAACTCCAAAATTCACAAATCAGAACTCAGGATTTCTGACTTGATAATCTTGCAAATATGCCAGAAAAAACCCCTCAAAATTTCCAACACAAAACTAGAGACTCTATTTCCTAAAGAGACGCCTATCCCAGCTCATCATAGGTGAAAGAGATATTTTATTAACTTTATATCTTATAAACAAGAAAAACAATCAGTTTCAATTCTTACAAACTCTTTTACAGGGGGAAATTCAATCTTATTGTTATTATCATAAACTCTAAAATTCACAAGACAGATCTCAGAGATCTGGGCTTGAAGTTATTAACTGTCCTCATTTAGGGGGATTAAATTGAACTTTATCCATCATATACGGCTGTAATTGGGGCGGCCCCATTTGTAAAACTTCTTTTGTAAAAACTTTCTGATTTTACTGTTTGAACTCCAAAATTCACAAATCAGAACTCGGGATTTCTGACTTGATAAACTTGCAATGCAAACTCTAAATTTCCGACACAAAAATAAAGTTTCTTATTTAATCTTATTTCCTAAATGGGTTCCCGTTGGTCTGCTGAAACTTTTCCCAGCTCATCACAGGTGAAAAGGATATTTTATGAACTTTATATCTTATAAACAAGAAAAAAAAAAAAAAAAAAATCAGCTTCTATTCTTAAAAACTCCTAAATTTACAGGGCAAAATTCAACATTTCATATATTCATAGGCTTTTAAACGTGACCTGAAAACTCACCTTTTTAAGAAAGCTTATAGCTAAATATATCTTTTATATGCTCTGTTTTTAAATGTATTTTTAAAAAATTTTCATGTTTTATTTTTCTGGTCTGTAGCACTTTGAGATTACTAAATATAAAGTGTGTTATAAATAAAATGCATTATTATTTTCATTATTAAAGTTTCTTATTTGATCTTATTTCCTACATAGGTTCCCAGCGGTCTGCTGAAACCTATCCCAGCTCATCACAGGTGAAATGGATATTTTATGAAAAAAAAAAAGAAAAAAAATCTGTTTCCATTCTTGAAAACTCTCAAATTTCCTGGGTAAAATTCAATATATCTCTATTATTATAAACTCTAAATTTCACAAGACAGATCTCAGATGAACATGCAAATTTGAGAAATAATATTAATAAAAAACGCATCATTGTCACATCACAGTAGAGATGCACATATTTAAGATATCATTTAAGAGTGAAGTTATTAACTGTCCTCATTTAGGGGGATTAAATTGAACTTTATCCCCCATTTACGGCTATAATTGGGGCGGCCCCTTTTGTAAAACTTCTTTTGTAAAAACTTTCTGATTTCACTGTTTGAACTCCAAAATTCACAAATCAGAACTCAGGATTTCTGACTTGATAATCTTGCAAACTCTAAATTTCCCACACAAAACTAAAGTTTCTTATTTGATCTTATTTCCTAAATAGGGTCCCAGCGGTATTCTGAAACCTATCCCAGCTTATCACAGGTGAAATGGATACTTTATGAAGGTTATATCCTATAAACAATAAAAATAAAAAAAATCTGCTTCTTTTCTAGCAAACTCCTAAATTTACAAGGGAAAATTCAACATTTCATATATTCATAGGCTTTTAAACATGACCTGAAACTCACCTTTTTAAGAAAGCTTATAGCTAAATATATCTTTTATATGTTCTGTTTTTAAATATATTTTAAAAAAATGTTCATGTTTTATTTTTCTCCCCTGTAGCATTTTTTTTTTTGCATTTATTTAGATTACTAGATATAAAATGCGTTATAAATAAAATGTATTATTATTATTATTATTATTATTATTTATAAAGTTTCTTATTTGATTTTATTTCCTAAATAGTGTGCTGGCGCTGGCGGTCTGCTGAAACCTATCACCTATCACCTCATCACAGGTGAAAAGGTTATTTTATAAACTTTATATCTTATAAACAAGAAAAGAAAATCAGTTTCCATTCTTACAAACTCTTAAATTTACAGGGAAAATTCAACATTTCATATCTTATAAACTCTAAAATTCACGAGACAGATGTCCGAGATCTAAGCTTGATAAATAGGCAAATTTTAGAAATAATAAAATAAAAAATGCACACATTAAAATATAATTTAAGATAAAACCTAAGAGCTTCACACTGAAGTTATTAATTGTCCTCATTTAGGGGGATTAAATTGAACTTTCTCCTCTCAGGCTGTAATTGATGCTACTTTGCGCCCCCTGGTGGCGGAGAGGAGCTCTGCATCTGCGCAGCCTGCATTACTTAAGAGGGAAAAAAGAGATAAACTTCAGATGTGAGTTTTGATCTGAGCTCCAGTCTCACCAGAACTCTCGTCCTCCTGCAGGTTCCGTCTCGTTTTCTTCTGCAAGGCTCTGAAAGTAGTTTGGACTGGAAACGTTGGGTTGGATGTTTGGATTTGTTCCAGACGGGTTTGTAAATCTGAGGATGACAGTTTTCTCCTGCAGGAGGGCAGAACTGTCCCGTCTTCCTCTTTCAGGGGGAGGAAAGCGTCTGAATCTTTCACTTTCACGTCTTTGCACCGAGGAATATTCTGACGTTTTAAGAAAATTGGTGCAATCTTGCAGGTTTTCGCTCCAGAGCAGCTTGAATCTGACAAAACGATCACATCAGGGGTTTGGAAACACTTCTTCCCTGTGTTAGATGAGTCCTGCAGGTTTCTGCTCCGCTTTAATCGGTTTCTCATCGTAAATAAGTTTCAAACTCACATTTTCACATTTGGTTCCCAGCTGATGCTCATGACGTCATCTTGTGCGACGCAAGTTAAAGTTATTTAATTATTCAACCGCGTTTATCTGTTTTAATTAAATTAAATAAAAAGATTAAATACAATACATAAAATGCGGAAAAACGTATAGTATGAAGTAATAAAAACTTTTAACAACATTAACGTTCGACGTAACGATGATTTGGAAGTGACGTCTTTTAAGGCGACGAGCAGCCAAAGATCGTATATTCAGAAAGATGCTCTACTCGTATTGATGTTTCTGCTCGGTTTGTTTTTAAATATCAATATTGTTTGTTTTTTTATTAATAAATATTGTATATTTGTTTGTTTATTCCTAATTATTCCCAGAGTCAATCTACAAAAATATCTTAGTGGAGACATAAATGAATTTTACCTTTTGTTTTTATGATTATTTAATCAAGTTTAAGGGTTTGATTTTTATGTAATCGTTATTCTTTTATCACTCATTTTGAGTTATTTATTAACCCTTATTAATCATAAAAATTGTTCTCCCCTCTGTGGAGGAAGTATTATGATGTGGGGTCAGCTGATGACCTGATTCTGCTAGACAACTTTTTGCAAAACGACACCAGCAGGATTGATCAGCTTTTATTTTTTAAGGGACGGGACGTCACATTTACACACCGACTACTGGTCTACTTGGGAAATAAACTCAGCAGCACGTAGACGAACTAAAACCAGAAACAGAGTTTATTTCACCCAAAGTCCTTAATCCCAGAGGAATAAAGTTTATTCCTAATTATTCCCAGAGTTTGTGGTTCAATCTACCAAAATATATGATTATTTAATCAAGTTTAAGGGTTTGAGTTTTATGTAACCGTTATTCTTTTATTACTAATTTTGAATTATTTATCAACTTCTTAATACTCTATGTGGAGCACAGACTATTTTTTTTGTTAATTAATTATAACAATCCTATTCTAATATATTTAGGATGGCATTTGGCACCTAATAGTCACTTTTAAGGTAATTTTTTTTAAAGGTCTTGTGACTGCTACTGTTTGTATTTCTTCTGTCAACACGGTTCATAAAACCATTTTAAAAAGGATCAGGTTTTTTCTTCCACCCAAATGTTGCCAAGGTATCCTCTTTTAATCAAGGAGCAGCTTTTTTGAAATTTGAACTTCAGAGATCCAGCAAATGTGGGACGATGTAAAACCCTCCGTGAACATTATTTGATGTGAATTAACGTAGAACCGCAGAACTTAGAGCTGCCTTGGATTCTGATGTCAGGATAGCGGATTCTAGTTTTCTTTTTTTAGCTTTCCAATTTAGATTGTTGGGTTGAAACCTCCAATTAGAAACTTTGAATCCCCGACTTTCAACCATGAAAGCCTTATTTGAGATGGTGATTGAGAAGGAAGTCGTCATCGTGGAGCAGGTTATTATATCAGGATGAAGTGTAGAAGTCAACATTATGGTTCATGTACGTCTAATAGCACAGAATTATTATTTTTTTAAGTACACAATAATATTTTTTTCTTCTTGTGGGGCAGAAAAAATGATGCGGCGGGCCGGATTTGGCCAGTGGGACTTGGATCCGTGAGAGTTGACATCTTGGTAAACTGTTGGCAGAATCATGTAATAAAGAGACGCTGCAGTGAAGAATGCAAAGACAGGCGACTGTACAACATTTCTAAACATCACAGCCACGAATAAGGGCAACTTTATTTTATTTAAATATAAAACACCACTCAGCCAGAGAGTGTAGTTCACAACTGATAACAACGAGGGTTAAAAGTGTCTTTTTACTCCCAATGACAGATGGAGAGAGAGAGAGAAATGTATCGGTAAAACTGGTTCGTCTAGAAAGTAAACCTGATGAAATAACGGCTGTTAATCAACCGTTTCTGCTCAAAAAACAAAACAAAAACCATCCTATGGATTGCATGAGAAATATAAAGAACTATAAAAATGAGTGGAAATAGTCCCTTTTGGCAGAAAACTGCACCAGAAAGGGAGACCAGACACCTGATTTGGACCAAACATCCTGTGGATAAGCGATCGCTGCAACCTGCTGGTTTCTACGTTGAGTTTACATGTTTCTGTCAGCTATTGAAATCTGCTTGAAATCCTGGTTTATTTGGAAAAATAAGAGAAAATAAAATAAAAAATTAAAATGTGCTCGATGTTTTCAGACCTCGGGCTTCTGCGTCAGAAAACTAGGCAACGGAAAGGGAATCGTGACGCTGCTGGTTATCGAGGAACGGGGGAAATGTGCCCTGAAGTCGGACTTCCCAGGCGTTCCTTCACAAGTCCAATGATGAGGGGATGAAAGAGTTGCAGCCACGAGTCCCGTCTGCCGCGACGTCTTTCCCGGCTCTGATATGGAGCCAAATCAAGGCCAAAAGTTTTGCTAATTTGAAAATAAAATTTGAACCTGAAAATTCTTTTTTACAGTTTCAATTTTTTTTTTTTTTTCAGTATCAGATCTTTTTTTTTCAGTTTCAGAACTTTTTATTTCAGTTTCACATCTTTTTTTCAGTTTCACATCTTTCCCTCTCCCTCTCAGTTGATGCCCCGCCCCCCACGCCAGATCGGGGCCAAAAGTCTGAAACTGAAAAAAAAAAGTGAAACTGAAAAAAAAAATTTGAACCAGAAAAAAAGAAAGAAGTGAAACTGAAAAACAAAAAGATTTGAAACTGAAAAAAAGATTTGAAACTGAAAAAGATTTGAAACTGAAAAAAAAAGATTTGAAACTGAAAAAAAGTGAAACTGAAAAACAAAAAGATTTGAAACTGAAAAAAAAGATTTGAAACTGAAAAAAAAAAGATTTGAAACTGAAAAAAAAGATTTGAAACTGAAAAAAAAGAAGTGAAACTGAAAAAAAGATTTGAAACTGAAATAAAAAGTTCTGAAACTGAAAAAAAGATGATACCAAAAAAAAAATTTGAAACTGTAAAAAAGAATTTTCAGGTTCAAATTTTATTTTCAAATTAGCAAAACTTTTGGCCTTGATTTGGCTCCATACTCTGACCGCTAACCTTCCCGACTCAGCCGAGCTGCTCCTCTGGCGACGCTGGAAAAATGTTATATTTGGCGCAATTGTTCTCAAAATAACATTTGAAAAAATTTCTAAATAGAAAACAAAAATAAAATAAACCACCAAGTGCTAAAATGACCAACTAAAAAGATAAGTTTGAAACACGGTTATTTTGTGCACAAATAAAAAGGACAGTGACGTTTACCGGTACAGTTTTAACTGTAGTCTTCGTACGACGGACCGAGATCCTCGGTTTTGTTCGCTCTCCGTCCCGTCCTGGAACCCCCGGCCCGGTCGGAGCGGGAGATCCTTCCACACGCTTCATATTTGGTTCAGTCCTCAAGTTTCACAAACCTGCTCGACTTCTACGTAGCTCTGCGTCGGTTTGGGAACCGGTTCTCCGTCTATCTAAGCACCAAAGGGTCGGTAAGGTTCATCGTGTTTAAGGAAGAAAAAAAAAAAAGAAAAAGAAAAAGGAAACTCATGCTAAAACAGTCCGGCAGGCGGACGTCGGTTCGGTTTTCGGGCCGACATCAGTCCGTCAGCACGCTTTTTGTCCTCTTGCCGAGCTTGCCGCCGCCGGACGAGGCGGAGCCGCCGTTGCAGGCGGCCGTGGCCGTGAGCAGCGTCAGGTCCTGGTCGTCCTGCGGGTCGAGCTCCGGCAGGTCGTCCTGCAGCTGCCGCAGGCGCGCCATGGCGCGGTCGATGGTGGCCGTGCCCACCAGGTTGAAGTCGTGCATGCTCACCAGGTGCAGCAGGAAGTTGCGGCAGAGGTTACGGCGGATGATGTGGCCGCCGCGGTGCTCCACGAACACCATGATGGCCTGGTTCATCTGGTTGTCCGCGATGAAGCTGGAGGGACAGACGGCGGAAAAACTGGTCGGATTATTTATGTGTTTATTCATTATTTCTTTATTTCATTCATTCAAGAAAAACAAAACAGTTGAATATGATAGAGGGTCTGCATTGATGTCACTTCCCCACTGGACCAGCCCCGTTACTCGCACTGAGTGGCAAAAACGGCTGCAACTAGTGGAGAAGACGTGATAACAGCCGATTATCGACTTAAATTAAAGGCAGTTGGACTTGACAGAGACCCGTACAGTTACCAAGAACCAGTGGTCCATGGACATTAATATTTGGTACAGTTACCAAGAACCAGTGGTCCATGGACATTAATATTTGGTACAGTTACCAAGAACCAGTGGTCCATGGACATTAATATTTGGTACAGTTACCAAGAACCAGTGGTCCATGGACATTAATATTTGGTACAGTTACCAAGAACCAGTGGTCCATGGACATTAATATTTGGTACAGTTACCAAGAACCAGTGGTCCATGGACATTAATATTTGGCCACAAATCCAGTTTCCTGATATTTATATGTACCTAATTTCTACGCCGGGGAAATACACGAAGCAAAGCTTGAAGGCTTACAAAAGTCTTGACGCTTGGTCCGACTTCAAGGCAGGATTTGTTGTAGAAATTAAAGTGATGAGGACACCGAACTTTATGATTTGACCGTTTAACGTTAGCTACCCAAAAATCCAACATTACCTGATACAAAATGGGAACCACAAATCCACGTTTCGGTGCCTGGAATCCAGTTGTTTCTGTGAATTGCAGCGATCCATTTCTCTCTCTTAATCTTATCTTTCGTCAGTCTGTAAAACGATAACTCTGATTTCTTGCTAAATCTCTGAGTACAGTCGATCGCACAACAGCTCTTTCCCATTTTAGATGTTTTTGAGTTGCTCAAACTGAAAGTTTACGCCGACACTCAGTCTTTCTGACACTCAGTCTTTCTGACACTCAGTCTTTCTGACACTCAGTCTTTCTGACACTCAGTGGGCGTAACCCGCTGTGAAGTTGCATCTGTGACGTCATGCACATTCCCTCTATTACAACAAATCTCTTTCCTTGAATGAAAGGCTTATTTTATCTGTCTCTTTCTCCTAAGATATCAAATTTCAATTAATGTAATAATAAAAAACAAATGTGGATGTTTTATTCCAATGATTATTTGTTGTGATGAGTGTAACTCCCCATACCACCTTAAAATGTTGTTATATGGCTCACTTGTGTTTTCGTCATGATGAGTGATTATTTTCACCTGTGCTCATTACCACACCTGTGGCTATTTATACGGGTTCCTTTCCTCTGTATTGCTATTGCCCTGATGAAGGCCAGATAGGCCGAAATATGTTGGCAGCCGTATTTGAATAAAGGCTTTTTTATCCTTTTAATCCACCTCGTCTCGAGTGCCTGGATCTCTTGCTTCTATTTTTCCAGACAAGCATCTCTGTTTAAACGTTTTGGTTCTGAATGTGAAGTTCCACAATCTAAAAGGAGTGTTTAACAATATTTTTTATTTTTAGTACTTAGAAAAAATGTTTTTTTTTTTTTCATGTTTCAGGAAATGTTAAGTTGAAATAATTGTATTTAATTTTATTGGAGAATTAAACAAACAGTTTACTAGTTTGTATAATATGTAAATAAATGTCAATTATTCTCATAAAAGAGACAAATTGGTTGTTTTTATTAAGTGATCCGTCTTGTTTTCTATTGTATATTTATAATTGGGCTTTAATGAAGCAAAAGTACGTTTTTATCTGATTAATCAATGGAATATTTCATAGAATAATTGATCACCAACATATTGGATAGCTGCAGCTTTAGTCTCCAGAAGCGACACGAGTTTGCAGATGTATGAACGGAGCGATCAGCACGGAGGATCAAACTCACCCGTGTTGCATCACGTGAAGGTTCCACAGCTTCATCACCTCCTTCTCTCCCTCGTTAACATCCGTGAACTCGTCCAGTTGCTGCAAGTAACAGAAGAAAAGAAAACTGATGAATGGAAGAAGCCGAGACTCTCAAACTTGTCTTTAAACATTGATCTGTATCCGTGTTGCTCGTACGTCTAAACTAACACAAGGTTCAGCCTTGAGGGCAGTTCTAGCCTTTAAACCCTGATGGAAAAGTTCAGGCGGTTGATACTAAAGACCAGCGCTGAGTGAAACCGAGATGAAGTTCAGTATTGGAAACAGTTTCTACTCCGAGGACCCGAGTTATTTATGAGAAACGGTGCTGACGCTAATGATTTCACTCTCCGTTGCCGTGGTAACCTGTAATCTCAAGCCTTTTTGATTCTCTCCATCTCAGTCGGCGAGCTGACGCCTCGCTCACCGTCAGGGATGGGGATCCATTCAAATGTCAATAATCGTTTCGATTCTGATTCTTAAGATTCAGAATCGATTATCAAGATTTGATTCAATTCCGATATTGATTTGGGTTAGTGTTATTAAAACTGTTTTTTGAGCTGTTGCATGAATTATATGACTGTAGTTCTGCAACATATTAATACTAGTATTATATTGAGATTCAACAGCAAGTATTGCAGCTAATGATGCTGTAAGGACCAATCACCTCCCAGAATGCTGATAGAACTGAAACAGAAACATCGTGGAGAAGAATTATCAAACAGATCCAGGACAGCAAACAGAGGACGTATGAAATCGCTTTTATTTTTTACCATATTCAGTTTTTTTTTTCCTGTCTTTTTTTTACATTTTTTTATTTCTGAAAAATTTGGTTTTCAGCATTTTATGCAAATTTAACCCCAAGACAGTATATAAAAGTAATGAAATACAGGACTGTCTCAGAAAATTAGATTGTTGTGATGAAGTTCTTTATTTTCTGTAATGCAATTAAAAAAACAAAAATTTCCTACATTCTGGATTCATTACAAATCAACTGAAATATTGCAAGCCTTTTATTATTTTAATATTGCTGATTATGGCTTACAGTTTAAGATTAAGATTCCTAGAATATTCTATTTTTTTTAGATAGAATATTTCAATTTTCTTAAGCTGTAAACCATGATCAGCAATATTAAAATAATAAAAGGCTTGCAATATTTCAGTTGATTTTTAATGAATCCAGAATGTATGACCATTTTGCATTATAGAAAATAAAAGGACTTTATCACAATATTCTAATTTTCTGAGACAGTACTGTATAGACAATTTATGCAATTACAACTGAAAACTTTAATGTTTTCATACCTTTAAACATATTTAAAGGCAAAAACATGTAGTTATTCTCATGTCCAACAAAACATTCCTTTTTTGGGCATAAACAAAAAAAAAATACTAAAAGTTGTAATGTAATGATGGGGAAAAAAAATAGATCTTTAGACATACAAATTGATTTTTAGGAATTAGTATGAGAATCGATTCAGAATGGGGGAATGTATTTTTTTCCAACACAGGCCTGCTCACCGTGGCGGTTTTCTCCCGGAGCCACTCCGGGTCCCGCTCGTCCTCACTGTCCACGTCCATCTCCTGCGGCCGCAGCGGCATGCAGCTGTCGCTGTGGAAGTACAGGCGGTTGTGTCCGCTCACGTACGTCCGCTGCTGCTCCAGCTCCCCGTCCTCCGACTCCAGGAACTCCGACAGGCTCGGCTTGGTCCTCTTGGGCCTTACGGGGGAGAAAAACACACCCCGGTAAGAACCAGGTACCACAAACGACCATCAACAGGAGCAGGAACTCTGTTCACCTGGAAACCAGCACGTGGGTGACGGCCGTCCTCTTGACCGGCCCGTTGCGGCTGAAGGCGAAGCCCGGCTGGCTGTGGATGTCCTGAGGGTTGCCCACGTACGAGCCATCGTAGCAGTCGTTGATGGACACGTCTATCCGGGCTCCTTTGGGGTGAGGCTGCACGCAAAAAACAAAAACAACACAACAAATTAGAAAATAAATTAGAGATCCAGCAGATGGGAACCTGCTTCCACATGCCGATGTTGGATGGGTTTTTACATAAATCAAAAGTCAAATACTTGTAAACCAGGGGTCGGCAACTCAAAATGTTGAAAGAGCCATATTGGACCAAAAACACAAAAAACAAATATGTCTTGTATAAGCCTTAGAATGAAGACAACACATGCTGCATGTTTCTATATTAGTTATAACTGGGGGAAGAAAATCGAAATGTTGAGAAAAAAGTAAAAATTTCAAGAAAAAAGTTGAAATCTTGAGAAAAAAGTAAAAATGTCGAGAAAAAAAGTAAAAATATCAAGATTAATGTTGAAGTACAATGTCGAGAAAAAAGTCGAAATGTCGAGAAAGTCAAAATTTCGAGAAAAAAGTAAAAATGTCGAGATTAAAAAAAAGAAAGGAAAATGGAAGAAACAAAGAGAAAAGGGAAAAAGAGAAGAAAAGAAAAAAGGAGAATAAGAAAAAAAGAAATAAAAAGAGAAAAAAAAGAAAAAAAGGGAAAAAAAGGAAAAAGGAAGAAAGAAAATAAGAAAAAAGAAGAAAAGAAATACAAAGAGAGAAAAAAAGAAAAAAAAAGAAAAAAGGAAAAAAAGGAAAAAAAAGGTCAAACATTTTTGAAAAAGCTCCAGGAGCCACTAGGGCGACGCTAGAGAGCCGCGGGTTGCCGACCCCTGATCTAAACTATATTTTCTCACTCTAAAACGAGCAGCAATGAAATATGTAAACAGCTAATCCTGATTGATTAATTAAATTATAATCACACCAGTGCAAGAAGGATTACAGGAAGTCAAGCATGGAGCCACAGATATGAGCCTGTGCTACTTAAGGTATTAAAGAATTAAAAATAGGTGAAAAGTAAATAGTTCTTCACCTCTGAAACTATATATTTAAAAAAGATTTCTTCAGGCTATTCTACAGGTGTGACACTGCCCCCTGGTGGCAGCAGACAACTACAACAGCTAGACGTGTTTCTGGAAAACCCTGCAGCAGCAGATGAAATGCAGAATCCAGAGGATTCAAGTAGACCGGTTCTGTGGACGATCTACATCTTGTGAGGATGTTTCATGAGCAGAGACACAGATATTTTTTATGATTAATTTAAAATTCTGCCATGCCATCTAAAGTTGCTTTCGTCAACGAAAATTCTCACTAAATATCGTCGTCAACGAACCTTAATCACCTGAGGAAAACGAGACGAGACGCAACAGGATGCTGGTCATATCACGATAATTAAATATATAATGCAATATCGTAGACGAATACAAACAAGAAGATTACAAAATAAAAACTCTGTCTTCATTTTTGTTGACCAAAACAAGACGAAATGATCTACCAAAGATCCTTAATGTCCATGTTTCCAGTAGTTTCCTCTGGTTTAGTTCTGCTGCTGGGTGACGTCACAAAATCACAGGAAAAAATAAATCTGTTGTAAACTCAAATTAAAGTCTTCTGCATCTGGAATGAATGTATTCTTGAGTCTATAAGGTAACAATAATATAATAATAAGAAAACCTTGTTTGAATTGTAAAATGGGTTTGGCTAAATACAATCTTTGACTAAAACTAGACTAAAATGGTCCCGGACAATTCTGATTAAAATAAGACTAAAATGCTCAGACTTTTAGTCGACTGAAACTTGACACGACTAAAAGGAGAATGAACGTGACTAAAACTAATAAAAACTAAAATGATAGCTAGACATAAAGACTACTAGACTAGAACTAAAATTGAAACAGGCTGACAGAAACAACACTGGTGCCGTCAAAGAGAAACGTCACAAAAAAGGACCAAAGCTGCCGTTGTCAGACGTGGATGGAGCTAAATCTTTCATCGTTTTCTATCGACGGCAGTTTTCTCGAAGTACAGAAGTGAAGCCAGAACCAGCCGATGTTCTGCTTCATCATGTCGTTAATCGTGTTAGTCCAGAACCACACGGGCGCCTGGTTGAAAGACGTCAACACACTCGGTCTGCATCGGTACAAATGCTGGGGATTCATGTTCTGAATCTCTCTCTCAGTTTCATTAACGGGTCATGGTGACCAGAACACGGACTCTGCAGCTCCAGCGGCACCCAAACCCCTCCTTACCACATAGTTGAAGATGAAGCGGGAGTGGGACAGCTTGAGGTGCTTGAGGAGGCTGTACAGCTTGCTGCAGTTCAGGGTGCACCAGGGGCAGTGCAGGTCGTCCCTCGCCTCCGTCTGCTGCCGCGTGTTGTTGTTGTACAGGAACTGACCGAGGGGAGAAGAAGAAGAAACCGTCACTACCAGGTGAAGTGTGGGGGGTTAACCTGCAGCTCGTTTGACTACCGGGACCGATGCATCAACTCCATGAGGCCAAAACACACCAACCCGAGCACGTTAAATCAACCTCTACTTTTTATGTTATGTAGTTTTTTACACGACCTGACTGTTTTCTGACTTATTAATTATTATTATTAATTCATTTTTATCATTATTTCGGGGGTTTAATAACAATAATAAGTAATAAGCCTGTTTTTACCCCCATTTTCTTTGTTTCGCTGCAGTAAAAGTGACTGACGTATCGGTAAGACCCGCCCCTAGAACCCAGACCAGCCAATGTCTGCAGAGTATCAGTCACATCAAGAAAATCTTGGGAATAAATCATCTGATTTATTGTGTTTAGAATAAAAATAAAGAAGATTCCAGGGAATAAAAACACGCAGCATCAGATTTGATCCCGTTAGTCGCCATGATGGAGCTGTAAACAGGTCGTCCAGGTTAGCAACAGTAACCAGGGAGGGCTGACTGAGGGGTCGGTGTGTCTCCAGCTCAGGTTGGTTCTCACCCCGGTGAAGTAAAGCTTCTTCCTGCAGACACGCTAATTACTGTACCGTAGTTTCCTCACTATAAGGCACTTAAAATCCTTAATATTAAACAAAAATCGCTTTATATATGAATTTAGTTGTTTACTGACCGCAAACCATTTTTTTGTGGTACAATGAACTCAGAAACCTGTCGAAATGTTTGAGTGACTTTGGTAGCAACGAAGTCGGTCCTTGGTTGGGTTGCAACGTCAGACAACGTAACTAATTATGTATCGCTGCAAGCAACAATCATCCAACATCTAGTCCCTGTTACCTTACTGTAATTAGACGTCAACGTCAGGTTTTCAGCGTAAACTTAATTTTCAAATCTGTATCATAATCAATTATAATCAAATGTTGGAATGCAACGTTGTTCCAACCTCACACTAACTTCAGGTGTCTGCTATCGCTGGCAACGATGAACCAATCAGAGAACAGGACGTAGAACGACGCTTAGCTCCTCCACTTTTTATTGGTGGATTTGTGGAAGGCGAATGATTTAAAATGTGAGTTTATTTTTCTGTTTTAGTTACAAATGAATGATATTCTGAGTTATTGTGAATAAAGTTCGACGTGCCAGACTTTTGTTTCGCTTTATGTTTTATTATGTGCCTTATAACCCTTATGTATGAAAATAGATCCGTTCATTGACATTGGACTTATGGTCCGCAAAATACGGTAAGTTTATTTATGAGAAACAAATCTGTTGTGCTTGCTTGCTCCCAGAACCAGAACCTAAGGCTCCGCGGTTCTGGTGTGTGTTTGGCTTGAGGAGAAGCATCTTTAGAAGTTCAGGACAACAAAAACATAATCTCCAAACACATCAGCAGCTACAGGCCCGGCTCAGGCCCGGCTCAGGCCCCGGCCCGGCGTCCTCCTCGCCGGCGTGTGTCGTACCTGATAGAATATACGCAGCTTCTGTCGCGGCTCAACCTGGAGCTGCTCTTTCCTCGTCTGGGTGTCTGTGCTGACCGACTCCTTCACGGCATCTGAGGGGGAGAGACGGAGAAGTTAAAGTTCTGGAGGATCAGAACAACGAGAGCAGAACAGAGCAGCTCCAGCACACATCACATCAGGACATGAGAGCTGTTGACGAGGCCCGTTCAGGCGGGAAACCTGGAAATGTTTGATGAAAAATTAAATTAAGGAAGTCAGATTAGAGCCCAGTACTACCAGATTAGTAACACCTTGTGTTTTGTTAATAATTTAACTGACATGAAGTCTGAATTTGAAGTTGAGTTGATCTGCGTCTGATCATGCACTCGACAGCCGGACTTCAGCGAAACAGCCGACCCAACAGTGACGTACGGGCCTGAGTTCTCAGGTCGCCATGGCAACAGAGTGAGGATCCTCCGTCGTGGCCTAAAGGCCGTCGGACCAGTTCCAGCCCGAGCTTCTTACACCTGTCTCCATCTCCCCGTGAAGCTCAAAACCGACCAGTTTCTTTATTTCCTTTTACTCCACATTCAGACGACTTTATTAATCCCTTTGGGACGTTCCCTCGGGGAAACTGAACTCTCCTGTCAAAGCTCAACACTTTCACTTTTACTAATTATTATTGTGGTTTATTGTACTTCAAATGTCCAGGGGTTACAAAATGAGACATAACAGCTTATCACTTCATTCATTTGTAACAAATTAATCATACATTTATCAATACTTTTGAATTAATTTCTCATCTGATTGACTGAAATGCAACTGACAAAAGCAAAATGATGTTTTCTGTCTGAATTACAAAGATTTCCTGATTATATTAACTTTTGTTTATCATGATAACACAAATCATCAATTTGATATACAATATAACTACGCTTAACACTGGCAATTCCCATCCCTACACTCAGCACGTTCAAATCAAACACCACAAAAACCAAACACCCATATAAAGATAAAAAGATAAACATAAAAAAAAGTGCAGTGCCATAAAAAAAGAATTATATTGATAGAAAAGAAACACCATGAGGCTGCAGATACGACAGATACAATGATATAATCTCACTATATTCATAATGACGCCAGGATAGAGGACTTTTATTTATTAAAATAGAACCTCATCACAAATCTATCAGTGACTGAGATTAAAATGCTCCTGTGACTTCTGTGTTTTCTGACACAAGTTTTAATTTAACAAATTACAGACGCGGCGCATTCGCCCTCGATTAACGTTGGAGAAGTCGCCCTAATTATTACAAATGACTGCAGGTCCCCAGATTAGTCTGAAATAGACAGCTAAACTTTACGTTTAACCGTCTATCCTGGAGATTTCTCTCAGTTCTCGTCAAGAACAATAGAAGTAGAACGTCCTGCATGACTGAGTTACACCAGCAGCAGCAGCTCATACCAGGAACTGGTTCGTTTTGAAGCTTTGAAAGTTAAATATTTAAATTAACAGCATTGGCATCATTGTCTACAGGTTTGACCAAGGTAAATTTAAGACTTTTTAATACCATTTCTAAAGAAAATTTAAGACCAAAAAGACAAATCATTACGAAATCCAGCGTTGTGGTTGCCAGATCTGACAGGTTCCAGCCCAAATGCGATGTAAAACCCGCTGAAATAATGCAAAACCAGACCAAATCATACACTTTCTCTGTTAAAACTGTCAATTATTAAATGCATAATACATTTCAAGCTTCACAACGCCACGAAATAGCCAAAAAAAGTTCAGGCTTCAAACAAAGATTAAATTAACTAGATTAAAGCAAATATAATATCAGTGAGTTTATTGTGTAAGTTTCTACTTTTCTCTGCCACAACGGAAACTTTTTTTGTTAATAATTTCTCCTAAATATTTAGTAAAAACCAGGAAAAGCAGCCCAAATTTATATTTTTCAGCCCAATTGTTATCAGAAATAAATTCCATAATTGGCTCTAAGATTGAACATCATTTCTGTACAATATATCTGGGAAATATACCAACTACACTAAATACCTCAGAAAAATACCTCCTTAAAATATTACTAGTAGCTTCCAAGAAATCAATAACAAGGAAATGGCTAAACAAAGAGCCACCAACAAAAAGAGAGTGGCTAACAATTGTAAAGGAGATGTTTGTCGTGGAAAGGCTGACATTTTCTCTCAGACTCTGCATGGATAAATGTGACAAGTATTGGTTCAAATGGGTGATGCACATGAATGTTGTAAAAGAAGACCTTTTATGTTAACATATTGTGAACATTTTCTTTCTTTCCTTTAACAATTACTACAACATGCACCTCATTATTATCATTTCTGTGTCACCTATTTATAAGATATCAAGGTAAATTCTCTATGAGCTCAAGAGTAATATGGATTAAGGAGGATATGGA
The DNA here is from genome assembly GCF_033807715.1 of Cololabis saira. Lineage (NCBI taxonomy): Eukaryota > Metazoa > Chordata > Actinopteri > Beloniformes > Belonidae > Cololabis > Cololabis saira. Next base: position 6,181,867 of record NC_084587.1, on the reverse strand, counting down.
CTGAATCACACCCGGGTCTCTATTGAAGCCTCCTGTCACCTTTACTCCCGGTGGAAATGTCTCCATCCAACCTCACTGAGCTCGAGCTGTTTTGCAAGGAGGAATGGGCAAAAATTTCAGTCTCTCGATGTGCAAAACTGATAGAGACATTCCCCCAGCAACTTACAGCTGTAATCGCAGCAAAAGGTGGCACAAAGTGTTAACTTAAGGGGGCTAAATAATTTTGCACGCCCAATTTTTCAGTTTTTTATTTGTTAATAAAAGTTTGAAATATCCAATACATTTCGTTCCACTTCATGATTGTTTCCCACTTGTTGATTCTTCACAAAAAATTACAGTTTATATCTTCATGTTTGAAGCCTGAAATGTGGTAAAAGGTCACAAATTTTAAGGGGGCCAAATACTTTCGCAAGGCACTGTATGTTCATCAGCATCAGTACATCTGTGTTATATTTGTGTTACTGTAAAAAATAAAATACTAAAATAAAGTTAAATAAAAAAATCTGTCCACGATACGAAGCTTTGATTCCCATCATTTCCTGAACATTGACTTTTAATTTAGCAACTGTACAATATAAACAATAAACTATTGATTTCTCAGACTAACATTAATAGATCCCCACAGGTGACCCGTCCGGGTGTGAAGGTTCCCGGCCCGCCCCGGTACTCACTCATGAGGGCGGCGCGGTGGTGGCTGGTCCGGGTCTCCATGGGCGTCGGGGCGTCAGAGTTGCGGGTACCGAGGGGTTTGGCCACGGGCCCGGCCGACTTCCCGCCGGTCTCGCCCGTCCAGCGCAGCGTGAACTGCAGGGTGGGTCCCTGAGAGAAGGTCTCAAACGGAGGCACTCTCTGTGGGGGAATCACACAAACTGGTTTGAAACGTTCCTTAACGACGTTTAGCACTTTACCAAAATCAATAAGAAAACAATCTATTTCAGACGGATAAACAAGATCAACTTCATTTTTACATTTCAGGCCTTCAACAAACTCTAAAAAAGACGCTTGTTTGGGACAAAGTGGAGCTGTGATGATGGTTTGGTACCAAACCAACGCCCACAAAGCCGCCTACGGTACGATTATGGGCTGTAGAGACGAAAGATCACCGCTGTGACAGACTCATGGGATAAATGTCCAAATCATCTGTTCCACTTGGCCGTCACCCTGGTAACAGGTCGCCTACGCTGCTTCTTGTACATTTTTTCTTTTAATATTATTTGTTCTTTTGTATCGCACCAATTACAACAAATTCCTTGTGTGTGTTTAACTACTTGACAATAAACTTCTTGCTGATTCTGATTGAAACGGCGTGTTAATGCGACCCGCCGAGATTCCTTCAAAACAAAAGAACGAGGAAGCGAGTCGTAGAAGAAATCAAGATTTAGGGACAGGGAAAGAACCAGATTCGGTGGAGTTGCGGGACTTCAACACAAGAAGACACTGGAAGTTACTGATTTTCATCATCTTCTTTTCATAGATCAGTCGTACAGCGTGACGTGCAAACGATCTTAAAACGACCGAGGAAACCGTGGAGCGTTCAGGAGACGTGAAAGGCTGAGTGACTGAGGAACAAAAGGTAGGCAGATTTTCTCCACTCACAATCGTCGAAAGGTTTAAAAAGCAAATGTCCCATAAAGGTAATAATCCTCAGACGTCCCTGCAGTGACAACTGTCTGGACCTGGAGCTGCGTCTGCATCCCTAGACTCGGAGGATTCTGGGAAGAACCGCTGCACAGTTCCTGATAGGCTGGCGTGAGCTGTCAATCACCCAGGTCTTGGAGACCCCCACAGGCTGGAAACAAGACCACTGAACTTTCTCTTCAAGTGTCTTCTCTTGAAGACACTTGTGAGGCGATAAGTCTTCAAGAGCAAAGCAAAGGAAGTCCAGCTGCCCTGATTTAAGACCTTGACGTTACTCCAGGTCTGTTTTTGGGAAGAAATGGACCCGGTGTGCTCTGGAGTAGAGATGATATGGGCCAATTATAGTCGTGGTTTTCATCCCGGGTCCTCCAGAGCCCCAGGTCCTGCAGGTTCTAGAGGTTTCTCTGATACAAGTGACTGTGTCACCAACAGAGTTATGCAGCCCTCGAGTTGGTAGCGACTAGTGATGAGAACCAGGATCCAGGGAAACTAGGGATCAGTCCTGATCTGAGTAATTTCATTTTGAGTATCTGCCGATACCAAGTCCTGATCCGATGCTTTCGCAACATTAAAAAGATTGCAAAACTGCAAAACAAACAGATCCACGTTGTCCCCTATTTTTATTTTATTCTTATTTTATCATTTTGCACTTAAACAGAGCAGTTCTCTTGAAAGTAGCTAAGCTTTATTCCGAACATGAGAAAACATAAAAACAAGTCAAAATAGCCAAAACAACAAAAAAATAAATAAATAAAATAATGTTACCATGTCCGAAAAAGAGTAGAAAGTAAGTAAGTAAGCAAGTAAGTAATAATAGTGCAACTATTAACTAGTAAAAAACTCTTACTGCTTACTGTCCTTTTCTGGCTTAAAGAATAAAATGTTGGTGTTTGAAAGACCTAAAATCTTCCTCACGGTAGCAGGGTTTCCATCACGCCGACACACACGAGTCGGCTAGAATGCGAGACAGGCTGCTGCATTTGTCTGAAAGCTCATCTGAGGACGACGACGCTTGGTTCGGGTTTCAGTCACCGTTGTAGCTTAACTTTTATTTATTTATCTCCGCTGTAACACGGCCGTGTGCAGATCACCACCAACAAACACGGCCCACACTCCCCACCCCCAACCTCAGCTTTCTTCATATTAGCAGCGTTGTTGTGCAACATTACGTGGACCCGTTGCTTGCTGATACCAGTTGTTTAGCATTTTTTCCATCATCTGTTTGATGTGCAGATCAAAATAATGAGAATAAAATATAAATCTGATCCCTGATCGGGATGCAACCTTCGATTCGGATGAAACAACGTGATCGGGCCTGATTTCCCATCACGTGATCGGATCGGGACAATACATCCCTATGGGAAACATCTAAAAACATGCAGGTTCAGGTTCTCGAGGACCAGGAACCGCTGATCTAGTCACCAGTAACACATCCGTGGTGGCGGAGCTGCATCACCGTCTCAGACCGGGTCCGTTTACAGGTCTGGGAATCGCAGCATTTGTGCTACGGCTGCAGCTATCAAATATTTTTGTCATCGATTAATAGAAAACAAGACAGATCACTTGATTAAAAACAATCAATTAGTTTATTTTATGAGAATAATTGATTTTTATTTACATATTATGCAAACTAGTAAACTGTTTGTTAAATTTTCCAATGAAAATAAATAAAATTATTTCAAACTTAACATTTCCTGACACATAAAACTTTTTTTATTTTTTTTTCTATGTATCAAAAATAAAAAAATATTCTTTAACACTGCTTTTAGATGCAACTTCCCATTCAGAACCAACACGTTTAAACAGAAATGCTTGGGTGTGGAACAGGACTCGGAACAAGAGTCTAACACCATGTGGACCAGGACTAGGGCTGCACGATTCTAGACAAAATGAGAATCACGATTTTTTTGCTTAGAATTGAGATCACGATTCTCTCACGATTTTTTTCCAATATAAAATTTATTGCACTTATTACTTTAACTTTGCAACAGCTGAACAAAAATATAATAACAATAAACATCTCTTGTCTTCTTTACTCAAACCTTTGAATAATTTAAACAATAATACAATTTTGAACAATATTTGTTCCTCCCTGAGTTGAACACCCTTTCAGAAAGGGGACTTGTAACAGATCCTGTAGTTCTGAGGCAACAAATTATTCCTCTGGCTGCTTTTTGCTGTAACAGCTGACATTGAACATAAAAACAATAAACATCTCTCTTGTCTTTAAATAATTTTAACAATAACAATTTTAACAATATTTATGTGCAATATGTGTCAGGTGATGAGAAAGGTAGATGTTTCTCCAAATGTAATCCACAATCGTTAACAAAATATAACAAACATGACAACATGATAGTTGACCATGACAGGACTACAACAACCTAGAACATAGGCCTAGTCCTTTTTTTATGCAGCCATCTTTATAAAAAAAAAAAAAAAAAAAAAAAAAAAAAAAAAAATTATTATTATTTTTTTTTTTTTTTTTTTTTAAATCGTCGTCATTTGGAAATGAGATCGCGTTCAAGCATGAATCGAGATCGCGATTTTTTTAACGATAAATCGTGCAGCCCTAACCAGGACCTTCATTACTTTTCATTAAAAAGAAAGAATCTGTGCGAAAGATGAAGTTTTCATTTATTTTTGATTCAAACGAGGCTTCGAGGCATCATTTTTTGTAATTGAGTTATTCCAGGAATCATTGCAGTCCTACTGGAGACGTTCACCATTGGACTTAAAACATGCCATCCGTGTGATTTGTGTATTAAAAATAAAAAATATTCTTAAACACTGCTTTTAAATTGTGCAACTTCACAATCAGAACCAACACGTTTCAACAGAGATGCTTGGCTGTGGAACGGAACAAAAATATACACCATGTTGACCGGACGTTCATTTTTAATTTGAAATAATCCCTTTATAAAAAGGGACACATGGGTGTTAGCACGTTGTGTCACATTAAAAAGAACCCATGCGAAACGTGAATTTGTGTAAAATATATTTTTTATTTAAACAAGGCTTCGAGGCAGAGGAAATTCCTCCATCATTTTTTGTAATGGAGTCACTCGAGGAATCATTGCAGCCCTAATTTGTGCAGAAAAGTACTCCGCGGCTTTAGAACAACGTTCGCCGACTTCAAGACGGCTTTTTTGGGCAATGTGTTGAAGACCTGAATTATAAAAGCTGATGTAATGAAGTTGATGAGAAAACTATGAAATATAATCAAGTGAAAGTTATTTTTTTTGCTCCAAATGCGGGCCACATACCTTCCCATCCAGGATGGTTTCCCAGGTTGCTCTCTTCTTGCTCACCGGACTGTCCTCGGTCCCCTGCATCGACACCTCGTACTCCCCGTCCAGCAGCTGCAGCCTCCTTTAAAAAGGGAAAGGTAAACTTTATTCATCCCCGACGGAAATTCATCGGTCACAGCAGCACGATACAGAACAGAAATAAACAGGAAAGACAAATAATAAATAAATTACATTAAAAAAAACATAGAAAGACTGTACTCTGCTTGCTGGATTAAAAAAAAAAAACAGTAAAAAAAGGATATAAAAACAGTAAAAGTGGAGTGGTTTAAAGTGCTTCTTTTTTTTGCAGTAATGTCATGCGAATGTCACTAGATAATGACAGAAACAACAACAACAGTACAAACTAAGAGTTTCCCCATTGAGGAAGTAATAAAGGATTATCTTATCTTATCTCTCTCTAACTACTAAAAGCACACGGCAGCTCTGGTGTGAAGCTCATCCAGGATTAAACCAGAAAAGGGGGAAAGTGATAGAGATGCACGATCAGGATTTTGAGGGGCCGATCTCCATAACCAGTATCTGCCGATCCCGAATCACAGTGTGAAATCCATAAATTCGTCAATATTGTTGTCTCAAGTACACAACACTGACATTGTATTATGATTATTATATATATTATATTATGTAAGTATCATGAATCGACTGTTTTATTTCATGCTGATATGCAATATTTTCACACTCTAGAGACTCTTAGAGACGACTTGGACTAAGTTTACAAAGAGTAAGAGTAGTTTACCAGTTTAAGCTTTCCTGTGGTAATAAATGGGTGACGAGACAACATGTGACCAACACAGACAACAGCAGATATTTCACTCTCTCAGAGTTGATACACGTTGTAAACTATAAACCGTAGTTTTTCTGTGGAAAAAGGAATTAAATCCTAAAATAAAAATTAATTATGAATTATTAAGCTTTGCGAAAGCTTTAGCGATAGCATCCGCCGCATGTGAGGAAACTATTGCAAACTAGCTGCAAATGACTGACACGACTGTCGTCCTGCATAAGGGTTAGGTTTAGTGTTGGGTGTGACTGTATGTAGTCTGGTTGGACCACCTCAAAAACGAGATGATTCATCTCAAGGGGCTATCCGTTAATAAAAATTTAGTCTGGTAATACTCCGGCGGACATTCATCAGTGAAAGTCGGCAGCGCGTACTGGGATTCGAGCAGCTAACGACGCGTTTAAACCCGATGTCTGCTACAACGACAAACAGCTGATGATCAAGGCTTATGAATCCATTACCTTATGATGTATGCTGTCGTTTATAGGTCTCTGTTACGTTCAGCATTAGTTGAAGTTAGTGGCGTTGCTCCTGTTCTTTCTCTGCCTGAGCGGCAGCCAACTTTGAAAACTTAATATACTCCTTGATGTGAGAAACTTTCAAATGTCTTATCAGGTTTGTTGTGTTGAAATCATTTTATAACATTCCTCCTCGGGGTATTTCCTTTGCACACAGCTTGCAAACTGCAAATTTGTTGTCCTATTCGGACGTTGTAAAACGCCCATACCGGCGAGGCCGGCCACACCCCCTTGGGAGACGCGGTCTTAGATGTGGGAACCCAGGCGCGGGCGGTGGTTTGTTGTTGTAAACGCCATCAGATCTAGGCCTGTGTTGAAAAGATCGATTCTCCGATTTTAAATCGATTCTCATATTAATTCCTAAAAATCGATTCATATGTCTAAAGATCGATTTAAAAAAAAAAAAAAAAAAAAAAAAAAAAAAACGTTTTTTTTTTCATCATTACATCACAACTTTGGATACTTTTTTGTTTATCCCCAAAAAAGGAATATTTTGTTGGACACGAGAATAACTGGTGCCATGTTTCTGCCTTTAAATATGTTTAAAGGTATGAAAACATTAAAGTTTTCAGTTATAATTGCATAAATTGTCTATATTTCTTTGCTTTATATACTGTCTTGGGGTTACATTTGCATAAATGTTAAAAACCAAATTCTCATAAATGGGGAAAAAATAAAAGCCATTTCTTTCGTAACTACAGTCATATAATTCATGCAACAGCTGAAAAAACAGTTTTATTAACCGTAACCCAAATCAATATTGGATTGAATTGGATCGAATCAAAGCGTGATAATCGATTCTGAATCTTAAGAATCGGAATCGAATCTTGATATTTGAATCGATCCCTAGCCCTAATCAGATCGGCAGCTTTGAACTATTATTTTCACAACGCCGATCAAAACCGATAGGGGATAGGGATACCGATCGGTTGCCGATCCATCGGTGCATCTCTAGAAAGTGACGTTGAAACTCACCTATTCTTGTCAAACACAGTCATCTGTGCGACGTAGGTCTCGGTGGTCTCGCCCTCCTCCCTGTGGGACGAGCTCCTCTTCTTCCTGCTCGGGGTGTCCAGAACATCTGAGGCACAAAAACACAGGAGGAATCCTGGATGAAACCGGCCGAGCCTTCAAAAGTGTTACCGGAGCCTACGCGGGACGCCGACGCACCGATGTTCTCGTTGGTCTCCCCGTTGACGAGGCCGTTGGCATCCCGTCTCCCTGTGCGCGACACCCTGAAGAGGAGCGAATAGGACTTGACCATGTGGCTGTTGCTGGGCTCAAACTCATTGCTGGACACCAGTAAGGAAGGGTAGGAGCCCGTCTTGGTTTGGTTAGTGTCAGGGTTCAAAGGCACCTGCTTTTTACCTGTAGGCACTTGCTTTATGGGGCAACTGACATCCTGGGGAGATTTAAATGAGAAATAAAAGAAGGGATTAACACAGAGCCACGGGTAGAAGCTGCACAAGAACCGGACCGCTGCTAGAACTGGCGCTTGACTTTACCTTGCGTTTTTTATGGCAGACTTTGACAAGTAGCACCTCCAAGGAGACAGAATTTTGTTCGTTTTCTGAATTCTGTGATGGCTTTTCTGATGAAAACAATAACAAAAGCCAAGGTCAACAATTCTGTTAGTTAAATATAGAAAAACAAACTCAGAAACAAGCAATGCTGCTATGGATAACGACTTTGTTTCCAAATCTCTATTTACAGCAGAGAACTTGCTCCAACAGCAACATTTACAAACACAGCACTTACAAAAACCGCCTACAGTATTAATGTTGGCCACATGTGTTGGTTTGTGATGACTTCCTTCTGTTTTTTGTTCCTTTATCTCATTCTGCACTGTTTTTCGTCTCTTGTATATACTTTTTTATGCTTTTTCGCTGCTGTGTTGTGTCTACTGCTGCTGCTCAAAGCAAATTTCCCCACTGAGGGATGAATAAAGGACTATAATCTAATCTAATCTAAAACAAACACAAATAAAAGCACTCAGCATGTCCAGATTTGCTTACCATCCTTATGGAAGAATCCTGTGAATGTCAACTGTAGATGTGAAGACAAGCTGGAGGACGAAAGGAAAAGGACACAGGTGAGACGGAGACTTCAATCTCACCAGGTGAGATTTGTACGAACAGAAGCACAACAGACGGTTCCCCAAGTCTCCGTTAAAGTCGACATGGACCTTTTTGTTGTTTTTAGCCTCATTGAAAAAATGAATGAATACATTTTAACCTCAGATGTCCTTTATGACGCAGATAAAATAATATTAAAATGTACTAGGTGTCATATTATTTCTATCCAAATAAAACACCATGTGTGCTCGTGTACAGCTTTATATACAGGACTGTCTGAAAATTAGAATATTGTAATTTTCTGTAATGCAATTACAAAAACAAAAATGTCATACATTCTGGATTCATTACAAATCAACTGAAATATTGCAAGCCTTTTATTATTTTAATATTGCTGATCAAGGCTTACAGCTTAAGAAAACTCAAATATCTTATCTCAAAAAATTTCAATATTCTGGGAATCTTAATCTTAAACTGTAAGCCATGATCAGCAATATTAAAATAATAAAAGGCTTGCAATATTTCAGTTGATTTGTAATGAATCCAGAATGTATGACATATTATTTATTTATTTTATATATTTTTTTAAATTGTATTACAGAAAATAAAGAACTTTATCACAATATTCTGATTTTCTGAGACAGTCCTGTATACAGCTGTATACGGGTCAATGACGTGACACCTATATTTTCTGAAAAACAGATTTTTTTTCAATTCAAAAAAAGGTTTAAATGGATAAGAAAATACCATATATATGAACTACCTGCCCCACATATGGACTCACTTGAATTTTACAAAAAATACTAGTTATTTGGGATTTTGTTGTCGTTTTAAGCGTCAAAATGTCATGTGGTGCGACCGTCCGACCATGACTCTGGTTTTGAAAACTTATTTTGAAATCACTCTAAATGTTTTTAAATCAATCTTCTGCCCTATCTGGCATGATTTCTGAAGTGTCTTGTAGTGTGTAAGATTGCAACACATTTGTATTTATATTTCCATCATAATATACGAACAAAGTTTGACTGATTATGTCCATTTTATAAAATATAATGTGGCGCGACCATTAAAAACACAACCATTTCTGTATAATACTGAAAACTTGTAAAAAAAAAAAAAGATGTCAAGATGTTAAGGAGATTAATTTATTTTAATATGAATCATGGTTGCACCACATGACTTTTTTAAGGCTAGTGCCAATTCATCTTGACAAGAAACTCAAAAAATTGACCTGTTGAAAATCCTTATTCGTCATTGACCCATACATTATTTTAGGACAACAACCAAACATGTCATGGGGGGAGGGCTTGATTTGCAGATTCTGCTACAGATGAAAGTGGTTGTGGGTGTTGCCAGGCAGCTTGCCAGACAACTTCTACCTACATGTCGTGCAAAAAATACATTCATTTGAGAAGCAAAAGCTTCCAGGAACGCCTCTACTTCTTACAAACTGTTTCTGTTTCCAAAAGTACACGGAAGAAACTCGTACTCGGTTGTGAGGGTACAAAGTTTACTAGTTTCCCTGCATGCCAAGTACCAGCAGATGCTGCTTCTTCTTTCTTTTTTTTAAATTGAGGTGACTATTTGGAGAAAATGACTCAATATGACGAGTTTCATGACCGCCCCCAGCACTGGAAGGTCATGAAACTGAACCGTATTACTGTTTCATATTTAAGTATTTAAAGTTTTTAAGTGCAAACACCACAGGTACACAAAAGTCACAGATTAGCAAGAAGACTTTATAATTTCTGTTACTACATTTTACCACTGGACCACCACATGTGTCCAGTGTGCTTTCATAGCTGTCCCAAAGAGACGATTGTGTCTGATCTTTGTTATTGTTCCAGTTGATGAAGTTCATACTCCAGATCTGGTTCCAGCTCGAACACGCACGGATGGATTTCTGCACTTTTCAGTTTTAAAAATGTTCTGCAGTCTCTCTCAAAGACTCTTTAAAATGCAAAATGCAAATCAAGCTGCATTAAAATGCAGATTGATTTGTGGGTTTGGGTTCGTCCCTGAACCAGCAGTATCAGGAGTTTTGCACGTCCATAAGAGACGCCCACCTTGCAGAGGTTCAACCAATCAGAAAACACCTATGACAGCATCGTATTACTCATCTCTTTCCTTTATCGTCCTAAAGTAACCTAGATAAGCCAAAAATGCAACACTTAAGAGTTTTGTTACCTTGGAGAATCCTGCTCTCCCTTCATCTTCTCAACTCTCTGCAACATTTCATCCACTTTGAATGTTTTCCTAAGAGGAGAAAATGATGAGTAATCTTTCAAAACGATACACACGAACAGAGGGATTCGTGCTGGTTTACCAAAACCTGAATCCAAACATAGATTTCATACCTTCTGGCGTTTGTTCGATTATTTCGGTGAGACATGAACGTAAGTGTTCTGTGCAAAAATATGGGCTAGAAGGAGGAGAGAAGGAGGAAGGTGTCAATAATTCAGGAGTGCAGCTTGAGGCGGTTAAAGTGCAGAAAAGAAGAAAATGAGCAGTTTACTTACTGCAATCAAGTTCCTTGTACGGAGGAATCTGTATATCTGAGTTGGTTCTGGGGATTAAATAGAAATGATTTTAGAAACAAATTCTAACTATGTCATAATCACTTACATCATGTTCAATAAAATACGGACTAAAAGTGCAGGGTTGGAGGATAAAATGAGGGCGCTTTTATCATTTATCATGTTTTTCCTCACAACTGGTTACATAAACACAAACCAAAGGTTAGTAAATAAGTTAGGACAATATTAGCATCTTTCAAATCCATTGTTTCAAGCTGGTGTAACACATTTTTCATGGCTGTCAGTGTGGGGACAGTTGCAAAATGTTTGTTTTTTGCGTATCTGACACATACAAACACACAAAAACTACATTACCAACAGACAATTACACATTTATCTGAATTTTGAGGTTGTCAAAGATAAATAATCTCTAAGAAACTGAAAGAAATGCAAAAAGTGTGCCCAGTCTCCCTTGCTAAAAAATAAAATCGACTTTTCTTTTTGCTTTTGTGCATGTGTTATTATTCTGCAAAATAATGTGAAAGACCGCCCCGTTATGTGGTCTATGTGAAACACATAGAAATATTCAATTATATATGTATGTATGTATGTATGTATGTATGTATGTATGTATAATTACAGAATATAATAATATAGTAATAATAATACTGTTATTTAGCAGTGTGAGTTATAAATACGGGTTAAATAATTAGTGAATGGGGGTAGGATTAAATAAATTTACACTTCTTCCTACTCCTTTTTGCACATGTAAATTAAGATATCAAGTGTTAAAGTACGAAATTCTTTGTTTTGTTTTCTTATCTTCTCTTGAATTGTTGTTTTTTTACGTATACAAAATAAATAAAATAAAAATCAAATTTGACTTTCTGTTTAAGTTCAAATTATACATAAACTGTGAGATCTACAACTGTCGAAGCAGATTGTATGGGAAGCGGACATATGTGAGATCATTTATTTGAATTTTGAGGTTGTCAAAGAGAAATAATCTCTAAGAAACTTAAAGAAAGGCAAAATGTGTATCCAGTCTCGCTACTACAAAACAAAATCTACTTTTTTTTGTCTATTTTTGTGTACGTGTTATTATTCTTATAAAAAAACAATACAAAAATACTGCAAAATAATGTGTTATGGGGTCATTGACAGCATTTGTCTGTTTGAGTACAAATTATACATAAACTGTATAATTTATACATACATAAACTGTGAGATCTACAACTGTCGAAGCAAATTGTATGGGAAGCTGAGAGATGTGAGATCATTTATTTGAATTTTGAGGTTGTCAAAGATAAATAATCTAAGAAACTGAAAGAAACCTAACAGTCACAGCTGCAGGATAGGTGTTATTATAGTGTTATTCCGGTGTTATTATGGTGTTATGATGGTGTTATTCCGGTGTTATTATGGTGTTATTATAGTGTTATTCCGGTGTTATGATGGTGTTATTCCGGTGTTATTATGGTGTCATTCCGGTGTTATTGTGGTGTCATTCAGGTGTTATTATGGTGTCATTCCGGTGTTATTATGGTGTCATTCCGGTGTTATTATGGTGTCATTCCGGTGTTATTATGGTGTTATTATGGTGTGATTATGGTGTTATTCCGGTGTTGTTATGGTGTGCTTGTGGTGTTATTCCGGTGTTATTATGGTGTGATTATGGTGTTATTCCGGTGTTATTATGGTGTTATTCCGGTGTTATTATAGTGTTATTATAGTGTTATTCCGGTGTTATTATGGTGTGATTATGGTGTTATTCCGGTGCTATTCCGGTGTTATTCCGGTGTTATTCCGGTGTTATTCGGTGCTATTCCGGTGTTATTATGGTGTCATTCCGGTGTTATTATAGTGTTATTATGGTGTGATTATGGTGTTATTCCGGTGTTATTATGGTGTTATTATGGTGTTATTCCGGTGTTATTATAGTGTTATTCCGGTGTTATTATGGTGTGATTGTGGTGTTATTATGGTGTTATTCCGGTGTTATTCCGGTGTTATGATGGTGTGATTGTGGTGTTATGATGGTGTGATTGTGGTGTTATTCCGGTGTTATTATAGTGTTATTATGGTGTGATTATAGTGTTATTCCGGTGCTATTCCGGTGTTATTATGGTGTTATTCCGGTGGTATTAATAGTGTTATTCCGGTGTTATTATGGTGTGATTGTGGTGTTATTATGGTGTTATTCCGGTGTTATTATGGTGTTATTCCGGTGCTATTATGGTGTTATTCCGGTGTCATTATGGGACCAGCGCAGCGGGGAGTCTCACTCTCGAAGGCCTGCAGGAACAGCTCATGGTCGGCCTGGATCTGCTCCATCTTCGGCTTCTTCAGGGAGCTCATCACCGCCGACGAGGCGGGATAAACGGCTCCGTTGGCCTTGCAGCTCGCCCCGCTCATGGTCGCGCCGGAGTTCTGGGAGTCACGGACGACACCGCATGCCTGAAGGAGAAATAAATAAAATAAAACACACAACCCGGTAAACAGAAAAACCGGTCCAAAAAAGCGGGTTTGATTTGATTCCCCCAGATGTTCTGCGCATGCGCGTTAGCAGGCGGGCTAACAAGCCCCGCCCCTGCTAACGTGGCTAACGCGGCTCTACATGAGGGGAGGGGGGTCAAAATTCAAATTTCAAACCCCCCAGGGGGAAAAGGGAGACTCACCCGGGCGGATGGCATTAATTAAGAGACAGACTCGCTGTCTGAAGTTGAAGTCTGAGCAGAATTTCATCAACGGCAGACACGACGGGGGGCTAGCAGGCTAGCGATGCTAACATGCTCCACTGCGGCGCCGACGCGGGGCCGGTTTCCCGGCATGCACTTGGGGGAGGATACAATACAGTCTATATTCGACCGGTTAACGTGATATCGGTCCAGTATGCGGGGATAAATGTGTGATCATTTGTCCCGAGGATGTTCCCTTCAGTTTGTAGTGAACAACAGAGCAGCAGGCAGACGGCAGCCAATCACAGCAGGGAGGAGAGAATGGAGGGCTCTGATTGGCTGCCGGACTCCGGAAGTGACAGGAAACCCGCTCTCGCGTTCTAAGATTTTGCGGGAAATCGAGGTCGTTGGTGGAAATGTAGTAATGATGATGACGGATTCATTCACTTATTTATATATACATATATATATATATATATATATATATATATATATATATATATACCACTATATATATACCACTATACCATAAATTGCGTATAGAGAGATACAAACATATCAAACAATATGTATATATATATATATATATATATATATATATATATATATATATATATATATACACATATATATATATATATATATATATATATATATATATATATATATATATATATATATATATATATATATATATATATATATATATATATATATATTGTTTGATATGTTTGTATCTCTCTATACGCAATTTATGGTATAGTGGTATATATATAGTGGTATATATATATATATATATATATATATATATATATATATATGCAATTTTATAAAATTACATTTAGTCTGGTGTTTCTTTTTTAAAAGCTTGAAAATATAATTGAACTGAATAATATCTTATTAATCCCTAAAGTAAAATTGTGTTGTTCTGTTTTCCTCAAATCATTTTTTTCCATCAGACCCGTCCTCTGCCTCTTACTCTCACTCGTTTCATACATGTAGTCTGGTGTTATTTCTTTTCTAAGCTCCGGCTCTGCATCCTGTCTTTTCATCAGTGCCGCCATCTGTAAACCATATGACATAACTTCGTCTCGCCACCACCTCCTTGCTGCTTCTCTCTCGTCACAAGTCAAAGCAGAGCCTTTGAACTTGGAGGTGGGCTCTCGTATCTCTGGGGCTGAGGTCACCGAGGTTTTTAAGAAGCTCCTGGGTGGTAAAGCCCCGAGGGTGGATGAGATCTGCCCCTTCTGGGTTTCCTGTGAGGAGTTCTCCAGGAGTTACGGGGTGTCCGTTCCCTCTACAGAGCTTGGTCCACATGGTCGTCTGTAAGTCGGACTCGTTTTCTGTGGGGGTTGGACGCCGCCAAGGCTGCCCTTTGTACCGATTCTGTTCATTACTTTCATGGACAGAATTTCTAGGTGTTACAGAGGAGCCGAGGGGGTCTGGTTTGGTGGCCTCAGAATTGGGTTTCTGCTTTTTGCAGATGATGTGGTTCTGTTGGTTTCAGCAGACCGAGACCTTCAACTTTCGCTGGAGAGGTTTGCAGGAGTGTGAAGCGGCTGGGATGAGAATCAGCACCTCTTTCCTCTGCTGGAAAATGGTGGAGTGCTCTTATCGGGTGGGGAATCAGATAGTGCCCCAAGCGGAGGAGTTCAAGTTTTTTCAGGGTTCACAAGTGACGAAAGAATGGAGTGGGAGATCGATAGGTGAATCAGTGCACCGTCTGCAGGAATCCAGACTCTGCAGCAATCTGTCGTGGTGAAGAAGAAGCTGAGCCAAAAGACGAAGCTCTCGATGTACCTATTGGTCAACTTTCTTACCCTCACCTACGGGAACGAGCTGTGGGTATCGACCGAAAGAACGAAATTTCGGATACAACGGCGGAATTGAGCGTCCTCTACAGGGTGTCCAGGCTCTCCCTTCGAGATGGGGTGAGAAGCTTGGTCATCCGGGGAGGGTTCAGAGTAGAGCCGCTGCTCCTCACACCGAGGGAGCCAGATGAGGGGTTGGGATATCTGATGAGGAATCCTCCTGCCTCCTCCCTGATGAACTTCCAGTTCGGGTTCAGGAGGCTGACACCACGTTCACCTTTAAAACCAAACTTCAAACATTTCTGTTCAGTAAAGCCTCTAGTTAGTGTTTAGTAAAACCTCTAGTTAGTATTTAGTAAAGCCTCTAGTTAGTATTTAGCAAAACCTCTAGTTAGTGTGTCTGTGTCTCTCCTTTCTCTGTTCTTCATTCTCTCTGTCTGTTCTCTCTTTTCCTGCTCTGCCCAGTCTGGCCTCCAGCAGGGGGTCCCCCCTTATGATCCAGGTCCTGGTCCAGGTTTCTTCCCTCCTCAAGGGGAGTTTTTCATTGCCGCTGTTTGGGTTAAGGTTTTTCTCACTAGGGGAGTTTTTACCTGCCATTGTTTATGTTTATCCATCCATTATCCATCCATTTTCTATACCTTCTTCGTTACTGTTTTTTACCGTGCAATACTTCCATCCCGGACTATCTGTGCAATATTCCACTACATGTGTATATAGTATCATCTGTTAATAGAATCTCAGGTCTTCACCATTCAAATGCACCTTAACCTTTTTTTTTTTTTTTTTAATATTTTTCATATTATTTATATTTCTTATATTTCTTATTGTTTGCACTATTGTTCTTATTTGTCTTGCACTGGAGAGGTGATGCTGCTTTCAATCTCACTGTACCCAGGTACACTGACAATAAAGTATTCTATTCTATTCCATTCTATTCTATTCTATACCTGTTTTATCCTTTGCAGGGCCTGTTTATGTTTATTCAATTATTTTTCTGGGTCTCTGGGAATCACAATAATAATGATAAACACTATATAAATAAACTGAATTGAATTTAACTTTCTCTTAAAGGTATTCACAAAATCATTCTATAGTAAGTTCTTGTAGTTACTATGTTAATGTTTTGTGTGCGATTAATGATCATAAGTAGAAACATAGTTCAGAATTTCATATTATGAACATTTTTAATTATTATTATTTTAGGACATTGCAGACTGCCTCAACCAAAATGTTGTTAGATTATAGTATCTTATAAAATCAATGCTAAAATCATTGATCAAAGATATTTACTGTAGATTTAATAATTTGTTAAGAAGAAAATTCATTTTACATTCAATAAAAAGATAATACATTTTTCAATTATCAGAAATTCATGAAGACGAACTGACTCAATGTTTCACTATGACGATTAAAGGCTGGTTAGGAGATTTATTTACTGAAGGAAATGTTACTGTATTATCTGAAATCGTCTTTATACACCAATAGTAAACCTTTCATGAAATGTATTAAATCAAAACTACATACATTAATCAAATGTGGACAAATGTGACTTGTTTGGTCTGAAATAACTTTATGTTTTGGCAACTTTTATATTGTGGTGTTATGACTTATCTATAAAGAAAAAAGAGAAAAAGTTATTTGATTAAGAAAAATGTGCTACTTTCGGTCATAAATGTAGATACTGACAGTAGATGGTGAATAAACAGGTAAAAGATGATCTATCAGATTTCTAAAGTAAATTTATATGTGACTCATAACATCTATTTATGTTATGAGTCACGGGGCGACAGTAGCCCAGGTGGTAGAGCGGGTCGTCCAATGATCAGAAGCGGTGGTTCGAATCCCGCTCTGTCCCAGTTTGCTGTCGTAGTGTCCTTGGGCAAGAC